>NW_027362859.1:2742500-3012500 GCF_046119375.1 Phyllobates terribilis
CTGATTTAAAACCTCCTCCAAATACACCTCTGGCTCCTCTGTTTTCAGTATTATCCCTGAGCTCCAACACCGCCAGTTGGCGCTCGGAAGTGCCGTCTGCACAGTCAACACTTGCTGCCGTGTTATTGGGGTTCAGTAACGTCAGCTGTTCCCCTGCTGTGCGGACGGCAATTTCTCCTGCTCTGTCCACATTCTCACTACTACAGATTTTAAAGTTGCTCCAATTACACCTCTGGCTCCTCTGTTTTCAGTATTATCCCTGAGCTCCAACACCGCTAGTTGCTGCTCAGAAGTGCCGTCTGCACAGTCAACGCTTGCTCCAGTGTTATTGGGGTTCAGTAACGTCAGCTGTTCCCCTGCTGTGCGGACGGCAATTTTTCCTGCTCTGTCCACATTCTCACTACTACAGATTTTAAAGTTGCTCCAATTACACCTCTGGCTCCTCTGTTTTCAGTATTATCCCTGAGCTCCAACACCGCCAGTTGGCGCTCGGAAGTGCCGTCTGCACAGTCAACACTTGCTGCCGTGTTATTGGGGTTCAGTAACGTCAGCTGTTCCCCTGCTGTGCGGACGGCAATTTCTCCTGCTCCGTCCACATTCTCACTACTACAGATTTTAAAGTTGCTCCAATTACACCTCTGGCTCCTCTGTTTTCAGTATTATCCCTGAGCTCCAACACCGCCAGTTGGCGCTCGCAAGTGCCGTCTGCACAGTCAACACTTGCTGCCGTGTTATTGGGGTTCAGTAACGTCAGCTGTTTCCCTGCTGTGCGGACGGCAATTTCTCCTGCTCTGTCCACATTCTCACTACTACAGATTTTAAAGTTGCTCCAATTACACCTCTGGCTCCTCTGTTTTCAGTATTATCCCTGAGCTCCAACACCGCTAGTTGCTGCTCAGAAGTGCCGTTTGCACAGTCAACACTTGCTGCCGTGTTATTGGGGTTCAGTAACGTCAGCTGTTCCCCTGCTGTGCAGACGGCAATTTCTCCTGCTCTGTCCACATCCACTGTACTACTGATTTAAAACCTCCTCCAAATACACCTCTGGCTCCTCTGTTTTCAGTATTATCCCTGAGCTCCAACACCGCCAGTTGGCGCTCGGAAGTGCCGTCTGCACAGTCAACACTTGCTGCCGTGTTATTGGGGTTCAGTAACGTCAGCTGTTCCCCTGCTGTGCGGACGGCAATTTCTCCTGCTCTGTCCACATTCTCACTACTACAGATTTTAAAGTTGCTCCAATTACACCTCTGGCTCCTCTGTTTTCAGTATTATCCCTGAGCTCCAACACCGCCAGTTGGCGCTCAGAAGTGCCGTCTGCAAAGTCAACACTTGCTGCCGTGTTATTGGGGTTCAGTAACGTCAGCTGTTCCCCTGCTGTGCGGACGGCAATTTCTCCTGCTCTGTCTACATTCTCACTACTACAGATTTTAAAGTTGCTCCAATTACACCTCTGGCTCCTCTCTGTTTTCAGTATTATCCCTGAGCTCCAACACCGCCAGTTGGCGCTCGGAAGTGCCGTCTGCACAGTCAACACTTGCTGCCATGTTATTGGGGTTCAGTAACGTCAGCTGTTCTCCTGCTGTGTGGACGGCAATTTCTCCTGCTCTGTCCACATTCTCACTACCACAGATTTTAAAGTTGCTCCAATTACACCTCTGGCTCCTCTGTTTTTAGTATTTACCCTGGGCTCCAATACCGCTAGTTGCTGCTCAGAAGTGCCGTCTGCACAGTCAACGCTTGCTCCAGTGTTATTGGGGTTCAGTAACGTCAGCTGTTCCCCTGCTGTGTGTCCGGCAAATTCTCCTGCTTTATCCACATCCACTGTACTACTGATTTAAAACTTGGTCCAATTACACCTCTGGCTCCACTCTGTTTTTAGTATTCACCCTGGGTTCCAGCACCGCCAGCTGGTTTTCGGCAGTGCCTTTGGATTAGGTGCCTCCTTCTCGTTATCCAAGTTCCACCAACGTCTGCTGGTCCTTGGTAGTGCTTTCTGGCACAGGTACCTCCTGCTTAGTAACCGAGTTCCAGTACCGTCAGCTGGTCTTCGGCAGTTCCATTGGCTCTTGTACCTTCTGCTACCCATCCGGGTTCCAGTACCGTCAGCTGGTCCTCGGTAGTTCCATTTGCTCTTGTACCTTCTACTACCCATCCGGGTTCCAGTACCGTCAGCTGGTTCTCGGCAGTGACTTTGGCATGGGTACTCCCTCCTGCCCAGCCTGGTTCCAGCACACCAGCTGTTTCCGGGTAGTGTCAACGTCACTTTGCCTCCAATGCGTTGTCCTGTCGTGTTGCGGTCGGGTTAGCCGACTCTATGGTGCCTGCAGTTTAGGTGACTCCTATGTGGGCTGCGGGATCTGGCAATGAAGGCTGGTTCCATAGTGCCAATAGGACAAGCACCCCCTGTAGGACTGTGGGTTTTGGTAACTGCGGCCGGCTCGCGGCCTTGAACTTTTTTTTACATGGGTACCTTCTGCTACCCATCCGGGTTCCAGTACCGTCAGCTGGTTCTCGGCAGTGCCTTTGGATTAGGTGCCTCCTTCTCGGTATCCAAGTTCCACCAACGTCTGCTGGTCCTTGGTAGTGCTTTCTGGCACAGGTACCTCCTGCTTAGTAACCGAGTTCCAGTACCGTCAGCTGGTCTTCGGCAGTTCCATTGGCTCTTGTACCTTCTGCTACCCATCCGGGTTCCAGTACCGTCAGCTGGTCCTCGGTAGTTCCATTTGCTCTTGTACCGTCAGCTGGTTCTCGGCAGTGACTTTGGCATGGGTACTCCCTCCTGCCCAGCCTGGTTCCAGCACGCCAGCTGTTTCCGGGTAGTGTCAACGTCACTTTGCCTCCAATGCGTTGTCCTGTCGTGTTGCGGTCGGGTTAGCCGACTCTATGGTGCCTGCAGTTTAGGTGACTCCTATGTGGGCTGCGGGATCTGGCAATGAAGGCTGGTTCCATAGTGCCAATAGGACAAGCACCCCCTGTAGGACTGTGGGTTTTGGTAACTGCGGCCGGCTCGCGGCCTTGAACTTTTTTTTACATGGGTACCTTCTGCTACCCATCCGGGTTCCAGTACCGTCAGCTGGTTCTCGGCAGTGCCTTTGGATTAGGTGCCTCCTTCTCGGTATCCAAGTTCCACCAACGTCTGCTGGTCCTTGGTAGTGCTTTCTGGCACAGGTACCTCCTGCTTAGTAACCGAGTTCCAGTACCGTCAGCTGGTCTTCGGCAGTTCCATTGGCTCTTGTACCTTCTGCTACCCATCCGGGTTCCAGTACCATCAGCTGGTCCTCGGTAGTTCCATTTGCTCTTGTACCTTCTACTACCCATCCGGGTTCCAGTACCATCAGCTGGTTCTCGGCAGTGCCTTTGGATTAGGTGCCTCCTTCTCGGTATCCAAGTTCCACCAACGTCTGCTGGTCCTTGGTAGTGCTTTCTGGCACAGGTACCTCCTGCTTAGTAACCGAGTTCCAGTACCGTCAGCTGGTCTTCGGCAGTTCCATTGGCTCTTGTACCTTCTGCTACCCATCCGGGTTCCAGTACCGTCAGCTGGTCCTCGGTAGTTCCATTTGCTCTTGTACCTTCTACTACCCATGCGGGTTCCAGTACCGTCAGCTGGTTCTCGGCAGTGACTTTGGCATGGGTACTCATTCCTGCCCAGCCTGGTTCCAGCACGCCAGCTGTTTCCGGGTAGTGTCAACGTCACTTTGCCTCCAATGCGTTGTCCTGTCGTGTTGCGGTCGGGTTAGCCGACTCTATGGTGCCTGCAGTTTAGGTGACTCCTATGTGGGCTGCGGGATCTGGCAATGAAGGCTGGTTCCATATTGCCAATAGGACAAGCACCCCCTGTAGGACTGTGGGTTTTGGTAACTGCGGCCGGCTCGCGGCCTTGAACTTTTTTTTACATGGGTACCTTCTGCTACCCATCCGGGTTCCAGTACCGTCAGCTGGTTCTCGGCAGTGCCTTTGGATTAGGTGCCTCCTTCTCGGTATCCAAGTTCCACCAACGTCTGCTGGTCCTTGGTAGTGCTTTCTGGCACAGGTACCTCCTGCTTAGTAACCGAGTTCCAGTACCGTCAGCTGGTCTTCGGCAGTTCCATTGGCTCTTGTACCTTCTGCTACCCATCCGGGTTCCAGTACCGTCAGCTGGTCCTCGGTAGTTCCATTTGCTCTTGTACCTTCTACTACCCATCCGGGTTCCAGTACCGTCAGCTGGTTCTCGGCAGTGACTTTGGCATGGGTACTCCCTCCTGCCCAGCCTGGTTCCAGCACGCCAGCTGTTTCCGGGTAGTGTCAACGTCACTTTGCCTCCAATGCGTTGTCCTGTCGTGTTGCGGTCGGGTTAGCCGACTCTATGGTGCCTGCAGTTTAGGTGACTCCTATGTGGGCTGCGGGATCTGGCAATGAAGGCTGGTTCCATAGTGCCAATAGGACAAGCACCCCCTGTAGGACTGTGGGTTTTGGTAACTGCGGCCGGCTCGCGGCCTTGAACTTTTTTTTACATGGGTACCTTCTGCTACCCATCCGGGTTCCAGTACCGTCAGCTGGTTCTCGGCAGTGCCTTTGGATTAGGTGCCTCCTTCTCGGTATCCAAGTTCCACCAACGTCTGCTGGTCCTTGGTAGTGCTTTCTGGCACAGGTACCTCCTGCTTAGTAACCAAGTTCCAGTACCGTCAGCTGGTCTTCGGCAGTTCCATTGGCTCTTGTACCTTCTGCTACCCATCCGGGTTCCAGTACCGTCAGCTGGTCCTCGGTAGTTCCTCAGCTTTCTTGTACCTTCTGCTACATTTCCAAGTTCAAGCTTTTTGAAATGGTTCTTGGTAATCACTCTAGATCTCCCTGACGAGAACCCTGAAGACGAGGACCCTGGAGACCAACCCTAAGAAGACGAGGACCCCGAAGACGACGACCCTGAAGACGAGGACCCTGAAGACCACCCCGAATAAGACGATGACCCTGAAGACCACCCCGAAGAAGACGAGGACCCCGAAGACGAGGACCCAGAAGACCAACCCGAAGAAGACGAGGACCCCGAAGACGAGGACCCCCGAAGACGACGACCCTGAAGACCACCCCGAAGAAGACCAAGAAGATGACCCTGAAGAAGTTGACCAAGAGGACAAAGAAGAGAAGACAAGCACCAAGATACAGAAGAACAAGAGACAGAAAACCAAGAAGCAGAAATACAAGAAGCTGCAGAACAAAAAGCGGAAGAACATTAAGCATAAGACTAAAAATCAGAGCAAAAGATAATATCTAAATTATAAGCAGAAGATGACTAAGCAGTGTATGGGGGTGAGTCCGTTCCTCCTCGTGGTGCCCCTGGAAAAGACCTACTGCTGCAGGCCAAACTGAACACGGACAAATCCTGTTGTAAATCTTTTGTGACGGGCAGAACGAAAGGTGTAATGTCCAACCTTTTATAGATAACAACTACAGGAATGCCTGCCACAAATAAGAATATGATGAAGAAGAAGAAGATGAAGAAGTAGAATATGAAGAATGTAAAAAAAAAAGAATAATACGAAGAAGGTGAAGAAGAAGAAGATGAAGAAGGTGAAGAAGAAGTGGATGAAAAAGATGCTGAGGATGATGAAGGAGAAAATGTGGGAGAAGTAAAAAAGAAGGTGAAGAGCATGGAAGTAGTGAAACATAAATATCTGACAAAATATAAAAATACTTAACATAGTCAATATTTCCGTAACTCAGAACGTCTTAAAAAAATATATTAATTCCTGCTATTCCATTTGATTGGGCTAAACCTCTATTCCTTTATTGTCTCCCCCACCTCCCCCAATACATTCTACATTATTCTTAGTTGTTTTCCTTCATGTAGAATTAACCTACAAGGAAAGAAAGGGTTTATTTTCATTCCGATATTTCTGTCCCATTGACTTGCATTGGTTTCCGGTATCGGAATCGGCGATATCCGATACTTTTTCGGTATCGGTCCGATCCAATCCGATCCGATATTTCCCGATATCGGAAGGTATCGCTCAACACTACTCATAACGTCTTTCTTTTGACAGGAAATACTTACCCGAGCTCAGGGGTACTGCGATGGGGAGCCCCTGTGCCTCCTCATTTGCTAATCTATTCCTGGGCTGGTGGGAGGAAACCAAAATACTCAGGGATGATTATAAGTGGTGGCAACCATATATTGGGGCATGATATAGATATATAGACAACATTTTTATCATCTGGTCAAGGACGAGTGAACAATTTCTTGAATTTGTCAGGGAACTCAATATCCATAGAGTGGGCCTTAGATTTATATCAGAGTTTAATTATTACCAGTTGCCTTTCCTTGATGTACCAATCAAGAAAGTACAGGATGGGAGCCAGGGCTGTGGAGTCGGTAAGCCAAACCTTCGACTCCTACTCCTAAATTTCCATGACACCATCTCCGACTTCACGACTCCGACTCCCTCATACATGGCTCATGTTTAAGTGATAAATTTACAGTAGGACACATTTTTCTCAGCTAAAAGTCTAGACTCTTAGATCAGGAATAAAAAGACATTTATAGGACATTTCATAACTTTCCCAAATTCTTATGAAAAAATATTCCTCACAAACTGCATTGAACTATTGTACCCAATTTATTACATATTTTAGGCGTCGGAGTGGGTCCATTTTATACCGACTCCAACTCCGACTCCACCAAAATGGGCACCGACTCCGACTCCACAGCCCTGGTTTGGACCCTAGGGACACTCATCTACCATAAACTATTAAAGTGGGATAGCCACCACCCCATCCTCCTGAAAAAAAAAAAAAAAACAATATCCAAGGGCCAATGTTTACAGTTGAGAAGAAACTGCTCTAATGTCACAGATATTAATATACAGTCAAAAGACATAAACACCAGATTCAGGGAAAAAGGTACCCACAGTACATTTTGGATTCTGCACGATTGTTTGCAGAAAAACAGGAGAGAGAGAGACACTCCTACATACCTAACAAGACACCAAGAAAAATATGGGATAACACAAGTAATAGGAACTTGTGACAATCAGAGTGACCATATCTTTAATATCCTCAGAAAACACTAGAATGTACTTGTGGCTGACCTGGACCTGAGGGTGCTGTGTGATCTACTCCCACAATAACTTTCAGAAAGGGTTGGTCAATTAGGGACCGTTTAGTGCATAGTTTCTAAAAAAAACTGCACCCAAGGGGACATGGCTAGATAGAAGAATCTGTGGTTTATTTAGATGTGTAGAAAGTTGTACATGTAATTGAATGAGACCATGTAAATCTTTCTCGAGTTCCTCTACAGGTGAAACCTTTTTCCAGAGGGATTATTCCAACTGTAAAACCTCAGGACTTGTATATGTGGTCACATGCCTCTACCTCCGAGATTATGTATGCACGACCAAGAGGCAGTCTAAGAGGAGTGTGGAGGGGGCATTTGGGCGAAATACGCCATGGTTGGGTGTCACGGGTGTGTCAGAGGTGACAGACAGTCGCCCTGCAGGGGTTTGCAAGAGATCTCCACATTTGGCAATGCAGACAGCTGCCTAGATGGGAGGCTGTGTTTAGGACCCAGATTCTACCTCCATTTAGTCTGGGTGTATATATACCTGGTGTGTCTATGTTGGCGTCACCGGGTATACTCATTTCTACTTGGAACTTGGCTGAAGCAGCATCACGTCCTCTTTGGAGTCTTGAGGCCGTGTGCCCTGTTGGAGTTTCTTCTAAAGCGAAGCTGTAATTCCCCTGTGTTGTCTTCCCCTTTTGTCTTTAGAGTGCTAGTGGAGGTTGACTAGTGCTCATCTCCTTCCACCCCCAGCTATAGCCTTATGCCAGGGATAGTTGGGCGAGGCATGTGATGGGCGACAGCTGTGGAGGCTGTATAGGGACATTAGGTAGAGACAGGGTGATGCTAGTCCAGTTTAGGAGGTCACCTCTTCCCCCTTTTCCCTAGTATCTGGGCTCCCTTTCCCTTTCTCCTCTGTGTTGCACTCACACCTGGCGTGACTCTCTGCGTTGCACTCACACCTGGCGTGACTCTCTGCGTTGCACTCACACCTGGCGTGACTTCAGGACACCCCATTAGTGAGACACATGAACAGTGCACATTGAGGTGAAACAAGAGACATCTCCTTTTGCATCATTGAAGTGGTTAAACCCAATGTGAGAGGTGGTGATCTTAATAGATGTATCCTCTAAAAGTAAAGTGAGTGGATTTCCAGACTGGATTCATTAGGCCCTAAGGGACTGAATGAGCAAATTTCCTATGCCTGTTTTGTATGAATACAGACCCATTCCGGATTACATTTTAGGATTTTATACTCTACCCATTGCTACTCAGTTCCCTGTGAACGAGGTTCACATTGTTTTACTTCATCAAGAGATCTGAGCTTCTATATCAGAATTATTTCTTATCAGTTATATCCCAATTATACTGTTTAGTAACTAACAAGTGTGGTGATCCTTGTGTATCTCTAATTATGCAATAGGGGTCAAATATGACCATTTAAGAGTATACTGTGGGCCACCATCCCATATATTTTGTAGTGATAAAGTAGATCCACATGCCGATTGCATGATGGGATGATGTACAATACTTATTTTTAGTCTCCCATGATACTGATCTCAGAGAGAGGATTTTTCTGTTGGTGGAATGCAATCCAATACCATATGCGCTCCGGTGTGGAACGCCGACATCTGGGCATGCACATTTGTGAACAATGATCCTAGATGGAATGATAACTGCGGGCATGCGCAGTCACAGGTACGAGTGGCGCGACGGCAATCAGTTTATCTGGTGTTTCAGCATAAAGCAAGTCACTTCCCGACATGCACACTAGGTGATGGACATTATCGAACCTCCAGCTCATGAGAAGTAGCGTAGGCGCAGTATATTATTGTAGACAGACTCTATTCTGTATATCCTGTGACAATTCACCTCTAGGAATGGGAATGAACCTCCTAGTCTGGGAGGGGTTTTGGATGAAGTGGGATATTTAAACATGGACACCTGGCTATTAGGCACACTATGCTGAACATCATGAATTATCATCCCTCTATCAAGCCTCCTAATGAACCTGTTGGGAAAATGCATTGAGGCGGATTATTGAAACATTCTGTGAGTACCATACCCTTTCCTTTATACATATTGTAGGGGTTTTACTCACTGGGGCACAATGGGAGGAAAACAGGAGGCATGTTCTTAAATTTCATGTGGGTTTATTACTTCATAAACCCAGAAACCAAACAGAAAAGCAAATAGCCTTTAGATCAGGCAAACAAAGTAAATGTCCTTAGCAGGTCTCTGCTCAGCCCGGCCTGTGTGGCACACAAGCTGGGGTAGCGTCCAGTGTCCTGGCTTGGTCTGAAGACAAACATACATAGTAGGCCTTCTACCTCCAAACACACAGACCATGTGCCAAACAACAGCCTTCATTTTATAGGCTGTTAACCACACCCAAAGGTGAGGTATGTGGGTAGCTGGACTCGCCCATTCTCTCCTAGCTACCCGTAACCTGGCTCCCAGGTGCGCCAAACGATCCTCTTAGTACTTATGTGCCCTAGAGAAACACTCCGGGTTACATCACAGAGACCAGCCATCTCTGTGACACATACCTCCCATTGACTACGCGACCATTAGCCACCTTTCATACCTCCCCCCCTCTGCCTAAAGTCGTGGGCTTGACACCTTTTACTACCAGACAGGGGATTTTCGAGAGATCATCGGCATTACCATGTAGCTTCCTTGCTCTATGTTCTACAGGGAAGTAGGAGTCCTGTAGGGCTAAAAACCCGAGGGTGACTCTGGCATTTTTTCACTTTTTTTCCTCATCCATCGGAGTGGAGCATAGTCAGATAATAATCTGTCCACCGCACACTTTATAGCCAAGCGTTCCTGCCCTATGACCGAATAATTTTTCTCGCAGGAGGACAGCTTTCTACTCAGGTAGAGGACAGGGTGCTCCTCCCCTTGTATCTCCTGGGAAAGGACTGCTGCTAACCCGACATCTGAGGCATCTGTCTGGAGTATAAACTCTTTCTTGAAGTTCGGGGCAACCAGGACCGGTTGCCTACACAGAGCCAGTTTCATCTTTTGAAAGGATGTCTCCGCCGCTGCAGTCCACTTGGCCTTGGCTGATTTTGTCCCTTTAAGGAGGTCAGTTAGGGGTGCGGCCATCATGGCGAAGTTTGGGATGAATTTCCTGTAGTATCCCACGATTCCCAGGAAGGCTCTGACTTGCTTTTTCGACACCGGTCTCAGACAATTTTGGATTGCCTCTACTTTAGTATTTTGGGGTTTTATCTCGACTCTACCCACTACATATCCGAAGTACTTGGCTTCTTATTTCCCCATGCCACATTTCTTCGAGTTTATTGAAAACCCCACCTTCCTCAGAGCATCAAACACAGCCTGAATCTTTTCCAGATGACTCTCCCAGTCTGGACTGAAGATAGTATTGTCCAGGTATGTTGCGGCATATTTCTTATGGGATGCAATGATGCAATCCATAGCTCTCTGGAATTTTGCAGGGGCCCCCTGCAGTCCAAACGGCATCCGGGCATACTGGAAGCATCCGTCCGGCGTAGAAAACGCAGTCTTCTCTTTGGCTACCTGTGCCATGGGGATCTGCCAATATCCCTTCGTCAGATAGAATCATAGAATGGTAGAGTTGGAAGGGACCTCCTGGGTCATCTGGTCCAACCCCCTGCTCAAAGCAGGATTCACTAGATCATCTCAGACAGATGTCTGTCCAGCCTCTGTTTGAAGACGTCCATTGAAGGGGAACTCACCACCTCTCGTGGCAGCCTGTTCCACTCATTAATCACCCTAACTGTCAAAAAGTTTTTTCTAATATCTAATCTGTGTCTCCTCCCATTTAGTTTCATCCCATTGCTTCTAGTCTTTCCTTGTGCAAATGAGAATAAAGATGATCCTTCTACAATGTGACAGTCCTTGACATATTTGTAGACAGCTATTAAGTCTCCTCTCAGTCTTCTTTTTTGCAAGCTAAACATTCCCAAATCCTGCAACCGTTCCTCATAGGACATGGTTTGCAGACCAGTCACCATTCTGGTCGCTCTTCTCTGAACTTGCTCCAGTTTGTCTATGTCTTTTTTAAAATGTGGTGCCCAAAACTGTACACAGTATTCCAGATGAGGTCTGACCAAAGAGGAGTAAAGACCGATAATGACTTCACGTGATCTAGACTGTATGCTTCTGTTAATACATCCCAGAATTGTATTTGCCTTTTTTGCTGCTGCATCACACTGTTGACTCATGTTCAGTCTATGATCTATTAGTATACCTAAGTCTTTTTCACATGTACTGTTGCTTAGCTCTATTCCTCCCATTCTGTATATGCTTTTTTCATTTTTATTGCCCAGATGTAGTACTTTGCATTTTTCCCTGTTAAAAACCATTCTGTTGGTTGCTGCCCACTGCTCCAGTTTATTTAGGTCTTTTTGAATCCTCTCTCTCTCTTCTCTAGTATTAGCTATCCCTCCTAGCTTTGTGTCATCAGCAAATTTAATCAGTTTACCCTCAATTCCTCAGATCCAAGGTGGTTATGTGCCTTTCTGGCCCAAGCCTCTTGATCAGCTCAACGACGCGTGGCATTGGATATGCATCAAATTTGGAAACCTCATACAACTTCCGATAGTCGTTGCAGAATCTCCACTCACCATTGGGATTTGGGACCAAGACGATCAGGCTCAACCAACTGCTCTTGAATTCTTCAATGACACTGAGCTTCAGCATACAAGCTACCTCTTTGGATATCAACTCTCGTCGGGCCTCAGGTATCAGATAGGGCTTCAAGTTCACCCGCACATGTGGCTCCGTCAGAGCCTTGTGTTCTATGACCCTTATGCAGCCCGACAATTCTGAGAACAGATCCCTGTTCTTCTGCATCACCTCCCGACACTGCTGTTTCTTGGCCTTCGTTAGCATTTCCGCTATTGCGACTCCTCCAACGTCACCTTTTAGTTTGCCCAGAAAGCATGGAGCTTCCACAGCCTCTCTGTCTTGCCACGGCTTGATGAGGTTGATGTGGTATATCTGGTACGGCTTACGTCGTCCCGGTTGATGAACCTTGTAGTTCACTTCACCCACTTTTTCCACCATCTTATATGGCCCTTGCCACTTGGCCAAGAACTTACTTTCCACCCTAGGAATTAGCATGAGGACTCCGGTCTCCCAGATTGAATTGCCTCACTCTGGCTGACCGGTTGTAGACTCTGGCATAAGCTTCTATTGCCTGGAGGAGATGTTCTTTTGCGATGGGCATCACATTCACAATCCTCTCCTTCATCAGAGCAACGTGCTCGATGACGCTCCTGTGGGGCGTGAATTTGGCTTCCCAGATTTCCTTTGTGACATCCAGAAGACCCCGCGAATGTCGGCCATACAGAAGTTCGAATGGCGAGAACCCTGTAGAGGCCTGTGAAACCTTTCGGTTGGAGAACAACAGATACGGTAGGAGACAGTCCCAGTCTCTACTGTGCCTTTCTATGTCCTTCCTCAGTATACTCTTCAGAGTCTTGTTAAACTTTTCGACTAAGCTATCTGTCTGGTGATGTTATACTGAAGTCCTCAGTTGGGAGATTTGGAGGGCTTTGCATAACTCCCTCATCACCTTACTCATAGAGGGAATTTCCTGGTCGGTGAGTATCTCGCTTTTGTAAGCCTGTTGGGGAAAAAACATGGACCAACTCACGGGATATATTCTTTGCGGAGGAGTTTCTCAGTGGAATCACTTCAGGATAGTGTGTGGCATAGTCCAGGATAACCAATATAAATTGATGCCCACGAGCAGATTCAACCAGGGGACTGACCAAGTCCATAGCAATTCTCTCGAACGGCACTTCAATAATGGGCAATGGCACGAGGGGACTTCAAAAGTGAGAGGTGGGGGCGGTTAACTGGCACGTAGTGCAAGACCTGCAATACTTAAATATTTCCCGGTGACATCCAGGCCAATAGAACCTTTGTAAAAGATAATGCCTTACCAACACCAGATGCAGCAAGTCTCCATGATAAAGACGGGGCCAGCACATGTGCGAAATACTGATGCAGACAGCCACTCACTAACCTACCAATTCATGGAGGGGGTGGCTGTGTGCGCCCTATGCAGACTCCATCGGTGCGCCCTATGCACACCGATGGAGTCTGCATAGGGCGCCAGTCACACAGATATGTGCGATGCACAGTTTCTGGCTTGCAGCTTGTTGATGACGCCCATACTATTAGATCAGGCGGGCTGCCCAGCACTATATACGTGCACCCCCACAAGACAGACGCCCCAATTCACCCAGCCAACACTAAAGAAGCCTGGCCGCATCCTGCAAAAAAATGTGCAAAAAAGATGAAAAATAGTGTATAAGATAAATACACCACATGAGGTATTGGTCGATATTTTGGCCAAAATACACAAGCTCGCAACCCAAACGTCAAGGGTCCTCATACTTGCGAGCCCTAACACTAAACATTAAAAATGGTGAACATTGGACATAATTTCAAAAAACATCACAGTAAGGCTGTATTCCCACTATTCTTTTTTAAAGCGTTTCCGCAGTGGCAATTCCGCTGCAGAAACGCTTAAAAAACGCTTGGTAGAAGGTCTGCCATGTTCCCCAATGATAATCCCATGTGCTGTGCACATGCTGCGTAAATTTCCGCTGCGGATTATTGCGGAAAAATCCACAGCACTACCAATTATTTTGCGTTAGCGCGGTGTTTTCGCCGCCCTTGACTTGCATTGGAACGCATGGAATCCGCATCATTGCATCTGCAGATGCGGAATCCATGCTTTTCAATGTGCTTATGGTACCCGGGTTTGGAGAAGAGGAGACTCTCCTCCGGACTCGGGTACAATAGAACCTGTAAAAAAAAGAATAAAATAGAAAATATACATTATACTTATTTTTTATTATTTACCATTCTTTCAGTCACCCTATATAAATCCATGCCGGTTGCATGGATTTATATAGTGTGACCAAGTTGTCAAGCACTTTCCAAGTGATGCTAAAATCGCTTGGAAAGCGCTTGACAACCCGCATGTGAAGAATGCTTCACTTCCGTACAATCCGCATGCATTTTTTCTGCCAGGGAGATGCAGAAATGCTCAGGAAAAAATCCGGAGCATTTCTGCATCGTGGGCACATAGCCTAAAAGATAATACCTTACCAACACCAGGTCAGATTACCAATGCACTGCAGGATGCAGCAAGCCTCCATGATAAAGGCGGGGCCAGCACATGTGCAAAATACTGATGCAGACAGCCACTCGCTAACCTACCATTTCATGGAGGGAGTGGCTGTGTAGTATTATACATGCACACCAATGGAGTCTGCATAGAGCGCCAGTCACACAGATATGTGTGATGCACATTGTCTGGCTTGCAGCCTATTGATGGTGTATTTATCTTATACACTATTTTTCATCTTTTTTGCACAGTTTTTTGCACTGTGCTTCACACATATGTGTGACTGGCGCCCGTCCTATGCAGACTCCATCGGTGTGCATGTATAATACTACACAGCCACCCCCTCCATGAATTTGGTAGGTTAGTGAGTGGCTGTCTGCATCAGTATTTTGCACATGTGCTGGCCCTGCCTTTATCATGTAGGCTTGCTGCATCCTGCAGTGCATTGACAATCTGACCTGGTGTTGGTAAGGTATTATCTTTTACTGTGATGTTTTTTGAAATTATGTCCAATGTTTACCAATAGAACCTATGCACGATCCGTTCCTGCGTTTTTTCCACTTCCAGATGTCCCCCCAAGACATGTGAATGGGCCATGTCCAACACCTTCCATGTAAAGGGGCCCAGCACTATTAACTGCTCCACACTCTCCTCCCTCACTTTCTTGACCCAGTACAACAACTCCTTACTCATCATAAAATGGGGAAACCTTGTGTCAGCCCCCGACTCCTGTGCAACCCCATTTATAATAGCGACATTATTAAAGGCTTCCTTCAGAGTTAGGTCCCTATGTTGGGCAGACCCAAAATTCTCGCTGGTCACCCCTAACTCTGGAATGGCAGACTCAGGGGGCACTACCTCCTCATCCCCCACAAGGACACAAAAAGGAAACCTGTCTGACCTGGGTGTGGTGATACCTCCTTTAGGGTTAATTTTTTTTCTTATCTGAGCCAGCGAACCCAGAACCCTTCCCCCACAGATCCCAAAACAAACAAAAGCCCCAGCCTATAATAATAGGGTGCAACAAGTCCTGAACGACGCCGACCTCGTGGGACTCTGTACCGTGGGCCTTTTCAATGTCCACTCTGGCCCGTAGGGTAGTCTTTAGCATCACCATGAATGCACTGAACGCCGACTTTTTTCCCCAGGATCATTTGGAGAGGAAGGGTGGCCCTCATAAGGGTCACCAGGCTCCCGGAGTCTAGCAGTGCCGTTACCTCCCATCTGTTCACCTTCACGTGGCATGCTTGTGGCCCCTCGATGGGTGGACAGTTCACACTGCAGGCCGGATAAGCATAATATGAACAACGTTGTCCTATGCTGCAGTCCATCGGCTCAAGGGTCAGGGGACTACGGGCGGCTATATGGCCTGGGCCGTGGCACCTCCAACAAACAACATCACCTGTATTGACCTTGGGCACCACCTCCCTCGTCCATTTGGACCTTGGAAGTCCCACCACCTTTTGGGCCTCCACCCCCTGTTGGGAACTCCAGTATGTAGTGGGCTGCCTTCCCAAGGAACCTTCAACTCCCTGGTATCTCTCGATCAGTCCTACCAGTTCACCCACATACCAGGGATCACCCTGGGCAACCCACGGCTGTATGGGCCTCGGCAGGGAGTGCACAAACCGGTCCATCACCACCCACTCTACCATCTGCGCAGACATTGAGGACTCTGGCTCAGCCACTTCTGGACCAGGTGCAGCAGGTCAAACATTTGGGACGGAGGTGGTTTGTTCCAGTGATACAAACCCGCTGTGCCCTGATAGTCATTGTCAACCCCAAGCGTGCGAGAATCTCAGTTTTTAGCTTGCCATACTCTTTGGCATCCTGCAAATCTAAATCATAGTATGCCTTTTGGGCGTACTATGCAAAGCTAAATAGGGCGTACTATGCAAAGCTAAATCATAGTACGCCTACTACGCGTACTTCTGGGGCTCTCCAAGTCAAGTATTGCGACAGTACCTCTGCCCACTGCTCTTGTGGAAATTTCTCCCTCTCGGTGACCCTTTGAAACACCATCAGGAAAGTCTCATCCCCCAGGGTCATTTTCTGCAAAGCTCGTCATGCTGCCTTCCGGACATGGGAGTCATCAGTCGGACCTGGGGTTGGAGCGCTCATCCTGTCCTGGATGGCGGTTGCCAGAAGCTGCATCTGCTGACGTTGTTTCTGCTAGTGCTGCTGAATCTGCTGTAACTACAGCCTGTTGGTCTCCTGTTCATGCTGCTGCGACTGGACCAGGTGTTTAAGCAGGTCCTCCATTTTGTCTTGCGATACTTGCTGGCTTGCGACAAACTTCACCCAGGGCATGCAGTCCATCCTGTAGCACTCATACGTCTCTGCTGGGAACTCTGCCCGCAAGTCTAAGGGTATGTGCACACGATGCAGAAATGAAGCAGAAAATTTCTGCATCATTTCTGCATCTCCCTGGCAGAAAAAACGCATGCAGATTGTGCATGCGTTTTTCCTGCAGAATACATGCGGATCCACATGCGGATTCACATGCGTTTCCGCATGCAGATTGACAAGCGCTTTCCAGGCGATTTTAGCATCACCTGGAAAGTGCTTGACAACTAGGTCACACTATATAAATCCATGCAAACAGCATGGATTTATATAGTGTGACCCGAGAGAGTGTATATACTTACCTCCGATGGCCCCCGGTGTCCTGCTCACTCCGTTCTCCCGGCTGCAGGCAACTTTGAATTGAAAGACCTGCCGACGTCAGCGTCACGTGACCCGGGAAGCAAGGAGGAGCGCAGCGCGGGCCGACAGATGGTAAGTATATATATATTTTTTATTTTATTCTTGTTTTACAGCTTTTTTAATGGTACCTGGGTGTGGAGGAGAGTCTCATCTTCTCCACACTTGGGTACCATCCGCACATTAGAACGCACCAATTACGCAAGTACAGATGCAGTCTTGCGGAATTGGCGCGTTCTAATGCAAGTCAATGGCGGCGAAAACGCTGCGTTTACGCAAGATTAAATGACATGCTGCAGATTTTTGAGCGCAGCGTTTACGCTGCGGAAAAATCCGCATCATGGGCACAGCACATGCGGATTTCCATTGGGGAACATTGCTTCCCTTCTACCATGCGTTTTTCATGCGTTTCCACGGCGTTTCCGCAACTGCAAAAATGCCGCGGAAACGCATGAAATACGCATCGTGTGAACTCAGCCCAACACTACTTGTGGAGGTTTTACTCACTTGGGTGTGACAGGAGGAAAACAGAAGGCATGTTCCTTTAAAAGTTCATGTGGGTTTATTGCTTCATAAACCCAGAAGCCAAACAGAAAAGAAAATAGCCTTTAGATCAGGCAAACAAAGTAAATGTCCTTAGCAGGTCTCTGCTCAGCTAGGCTTGTGCGGCACACAAGCTGTGGTAGCGTCTAGTGTCCTGGCTTGGTCTGAAGACAAACATACACAGGAGGCCTTCTCCCTCCAAATACACAGACCATGTGCCAAACTACAGCCTCCATTTTATAGGCTGTTAACCACACCGAGAGGTGAGGTATGTGGGTAGCTGGACTCACCCATTCTCTCCTAGCTACCCGTAACCCGGCTCCCAGGTGCACCAAACGATCCTCTTAGTGCTTATCTGCTCTAGAGAAACACTCCGGGTTACATCACAGAGACCAGCCACCTCCGTGACACATACCTCCCATCGACTACGCAACCATTAACCACCTTAGAATACCTTGATACATATCTGGTTTTATGATTACCCCATGGCTGATGAAAGGGAATCTGTCACCCCCTGGGACTTATCTGACCTCTAATATTGGCATACAAGCGATAGAAATGTGAATCTATACATACCTGTATGCCTCATATTAGAGGTCTGTTTGCTGAGAAATGGCTTTTTATTCAGTGAAGATTCTGATGCTTGCTGGCCGTGGGGAGTGGATTCCCTTTAATAAATACTCACTTAGCCCCATTCTTCGTGCAGATACTAATAAATACCGGACCTATGAGATTTTTACCATATGATAGTTGGATAGTTAGGGGTGTATCATCCATAGCAGCAGCCCACAGGGCCACTATGGTGCCGGTGAAAAAACACAGAATTTGAGCTTGGTTTAAGTCGGTATCCATGCAGCACATAAATGCATGTTTACTATGGCCATAAATCAGAAAAAAACTATAAGAAAAAAAATGATCATAAACCCTGCTGTAAATAAATAAATAAAAGCCAAAAGTGCATTTAAATAAAATAGGGTTCTTAGTAACACTGTTTTTGATCAAAAATAGCATCAAAGCTATCCCACCATGGTAAAATGAACCCATTCAGGATAGTCCTACTCTGTTTAATATTAAAAACTTTACCATGTATCAAAGCCTCAAACTTCTGTGTGTGAATCAGGCATGAGATCTAACGTGATAGAAGATTACAGTCCGGGGAAGACGGGAAACATTCATATAGACGGCCGGTGGAGATGTAGTCAGTGAAGAACTCTGGCTAAATATGTTTGTAGAATCGTAGTTGAAGATGAAGATGTCGTCATCCTCCTCATGAAGTAGTTATTTCTCATGTCACGTGTAATGAATATCTCCTGCAGTATTGCTAATGCCGATTGCAGTGTCGGTAAATGAGACGAGAATTAGCTTTATGGAAGATGAGTCTTTGAGAAACGTGTTCAGCTACAGACTCCAAGGAAGAAACTGCTTGTTGTATGTGGCCTAAAATATATAGGTATTATTACTAGATGTAAAGCAGAAAACTAAATACTGTAAAATAATAAATCTCCTCATATGTTTCCCCTTATTATCTCCAGTAATTGTATTATTACACAATATCAGATCCTCTCAGTGAAGATCTTCTATTTAAGAGAATTTTCCTTATGGACCCATCAAAGACTGATATGGATAGAGACAAGATGGCGGAGAGGATATTACACCTCACCCTAGAGATCCTCTTCCATCTTACTGGAGAGGTGAGAGATTCTGATGACGTCACATTACATCATTCTTATCTATGGGAATAACAGATGAACAGAACTGGAGAGGTGAGGACTCTGGAAATGTCTGTAGTGAGATTTATTAATGTGTCTCTCCATAACCAGGATTACACAGTAGTGAAGAAGACCTCTAGTGAGCGCTGTCAGGACCCTGTGTCTGAGGGATGGGGAAGACCCCTGAGCCCAATCACAGGACCTCCATCTCACCCCTTCATACTTGAGGACATCAATGACCAGAAGATTCTAGAACTCGCCTACAAGATGATTGAGCTGCTGACTGGAGAGGTGACACTGCTGGGACATTATACTGTAACGCTATGAAAGGATCGGGGGGATGACTGTATCATTGTGTTTGTCAGGTTCCTATAAGATGTCAGGATGTCGCTGTCTATATCTCCATGGAGGAGTGGGAGTATTTAGAAGGACACAAAGATTTGTACAAAGACGTCATGATGGAGGTTCCCCAGCCCCTCACATCACCAGGTAATAGACAGGGCTAAAACCACACGGCCTATAATTATCTGTATGTAAAGAATGAATTCAGTCCCTGTATGTGTTTCCTCCAGATGTATCCAGTAAGAGGACAACACCAGAGAGATGTCCCCGTCCTTTTCTTCCACAGAACTGTAAACAAGAAGATCCCAATGTTCCTCAGGATCATCAGGTAGATGGAGAGAAGGTGTCATGAGATCTCCCCTATGATGTGTAGACGACTGTGAAGGTCTTGTGTTCAGTCTTGTTTTATCCACCAGTTTTATATGTTTTATATTTGTGTATTGAGAACGGTGGAGATGGCAGGATTAGAGCTGATCATAGATGTGACTTCTCATCTGCTTGTGACTTTTACAATATTTGTTTCAGGGTGAAGATCTCAACCATATTAATACTATAGAGGCATATGTAAGGGGTGATGAGTGGTGTAAAGAGGAGATTCCTACATATGACTACCCAGGTGAGTAGTAACCACTAAATGCAGAGAAGTCACAGATTCTTCTCAGTCACTGGCTGTGGCTGCTTTATCGGTGGTGTAGTCCGGCTGTATCACAATCGTGTGATCACCATTTTGCCTCTAGACCACAACATTCTCTTCCACCCAAAACTGTTCAAATGATTTTGGGCATTGAAACCCTTTTCCATAGAACTTACAACCTGGAGGATCCACCTACCCCCTGGGATTAGAAGACGCTGACCGTTACCTGCCCAGATCTGTAAACTACAAAGCCAGAAAATCACTTGAAAAAAATATTTTGATGGGCCTGTAAGAGAAAGCGGAGGATAATGATGCTGTTCGCTTCCTAGATCCCTGATATCTTATTGGATGAATCTACCTTCTCTCCCTTCTGTGCTGCTGAATGTCCTCATATGGTTCATACAAGACCAGGTCCAGTCTTTCTGGCCAAACTTTACTTTTATGATCTACAACATTAAATGTGCAGTGAGGGCCAAGTGTGAATTTTTGTACAATAACAACAGAGTTTCCCTTTATCCTGACTTTTCAATTTCTTTTAAAACTGACTAACTTCAAACAGGATTGTGATAAACGAAACAATAAAAACATTACACCTGCGCCATGATATATCTCTAAGCTAAATTTAAGACGCCTCAGCTCTGCACTATTATAAAAAGTTCTCTTTGAACGTCTAATATTTCTTCTTGAAATTCATCTGACAGAAAATATTGTCCCTTACGATAGTTTAGATTGCCAAGAGCCACCGAGCCCCATACTCTACCCCAGAGAGGTTTCACCACTAGTTACTCACTACTTACTGATGAAGACTGTTGAGTTTGATCATTTCAGTAGATGTGTTATGGTCTATACTCAGTTTTGACTATAGTAGTTAGTGACCAAAATACTCTGATTTAACCCCTTCTTGCAGCCAGTTTTGTGTTCCTATCTGAGCCCATTTTTCAAATCTGACTTGTGTCACTTTATGTGGTGATAACTTTGGAATTCTTCACAAAGGATAATTGGAAACAAATGGACCTTACAAACTTCCAACTTCTCTTGAATCTGACAATACCCTATATACAGCTGTACACTACTGTCTGGGCACATGGCACGTTAAAAAGGGAAGGAGCGCCATTTAGCTATTTGAATGCAGATTTTGCTGGGATAGTGTGCAGACACAATGTATTGGGGACACTGTTCATTGTCACCTGGCAGCTCAAAAGATGGCTACCACAAACAGGCTTGGCACTATCTACTCCATTTTCCAGATCCCAGGTTTGCCTTGCTCATCATCCTTTAACCCCTCTACATGGATTTGGACTTAGGCAGAGACCCCTAAGCTTGGGCCACAGTGTTACCTAATGTTCTGTGGTGTGAGATGGCAAGAAGAATAGTCAGATAGCCGGGTCAGAACCAGGAGGTCAGAGAAAATATAAAATCACACAAGAGTAGTCCGTAAACGGGCCGAGGTCACAACAGGAAACAAATACACAAGCCGAGAGCTGAGCACAGAGGACTGAACCAGAGGAGAACAAGGCTGGATCTGGCAGCTTCCGGCAATATGCTTCCAGCTTTAGTAGGGTGCGGTGCTTTCTAATTGGCTGAAGTAGGGATCAGATTACTCCAGCTGGACAGCACACACACCCATACTGCCAGACTGGATGGTACTACTGGTCCCAGGAACCCTAATCTTAGTGGCTGGACAGAGCCTGCGCCGCCCAGAGCTTCTGATTCTGACGTCTCCTCCATCACCAGCGCCGCCTGCAGGATGAATAAGGCGGCTCCTGGTGACAGAAACAGACGTCGCAGGAGCAGATCCCAGAGGAGATGGGACCCACCATTTGCAGAAGCACTAATATGATAAAATATCAGAAAACCAGAGCAGTAGAAATCCCCATAAAGTGACTCAATTTTGGATATTATAACCCTCAGTGAAATAATCTATAGGAGTAGTGACTATTTTGTCTACACAGGCACTTTCCGGAAATTAGCACGCAGTGGGTGTTGGAGAGTGAAAATTACAAATATATAATTTCAGTACAAAACACATAGTGCCCAGATTGTGCTCCAGGAGACACACACCGTAAATTAAGTGGGTTCTTCTCACTATAGTAATGCCAAATACATGGAGGCTGAGTGTGGTTTGGGCACACTGCAAGGCTCAGAAGTGAGGGGGAGATTAGACTTTGGGAGAGTGGATATTGCTGGATTGGTTTATGGAAACCATGTTACTTTTCAAGAGCCCTTGAGCCACTAATAATGTGGAAACCTCAGTTTTTCTATTGACAGATGATGGACCTGAGTGGGGACTTGTTTTTTGTGAGATGAGTAGAAGTTATTATTGATATTATTTTCGCCTACATAACATTGGTGGCTTTTTATTCCATATTTGGGAGGCAGAATTAACAAACAGTTGAACACTACGATCCACTGGTTCATCCTATGAGGTTTTCTATTAGACTGTGAACTGTTATTGTCTTGGTGAATAATGACGGCTAACATAGGGCAAAATGAAAAAAAAAAATCACAGAAAAAGATACAGCCTTACTAACACCAAATCATATAACAAATGCACTAGCAGGATGCCACAGACACCCATGATAAAGGGGGGGGGCAGCGCAGGTGCAAAATACTGGTGGAGCAACCACTCATAGTCATACCAATTCATGGAGAGGGTGGTTGCCTAGTATTAAAGATGCACACAGATGAAGCTTGCATAGGACGCCAGTCACACAGGTAGGTGTGATGCACAGTGTCTGGCTTAGGATAGTGATGATGCCCATACTATTACATCAGGAAGGCTGCCCAGCACTATATAAGTGCACCCCACATGGACAGACACCACAGTACACCCAGCCAACACTAAAATGCTAATGCATTTGTTATCTGATTTGGTGTTGGTAAGGCTGATTTTTTTTTGTGATATGTTTTCTTGGTAAATAATGATACTTTTACATAAAGTACATTTTTACGGAGAGTTTAAGTAGAAATATTCAACAATATAAATTTTAAGGATATGTTATTCATAACTAATAATTGGTTTTATTCTTGGCAGATGACTGTACCAGGAGATCAGAGGGACAGCTGTCATCTTCAATTTTTAAATCAGATGATCTTGAGATCCCCCAAGATACAACTGAAATGAATGCCATTACTCCAGATATACCATCATCCCTTCACAGCAAAGATCTGTCATCTGATCATTTGAAACAGGTCCTGTCTTCTGATTCATTACCGACCACTAAGGAAAATCAAAGTCACAAAATAAGCATTAAAAAACGAAGTGCTCCTCAAGCAAAGAAGCCATTTTCATGTTCAGAATATGGAAATAGTTTTTCCCTCGAAAAGTCTTTTCTTAAACATCAAAGCATTCACACAGCGGAGAATAGATTTTTTTGTTTCAACGGTGGGAAATTTTTTAACCAAAAATCAAATCTTGTTAATCACCAGAGAAGTCACACAGAGGAGAAGCTATTTTCTTGTTTAGAAAGTGGAAAATGTTTTACAGAGAAATCAAGTTTTATCAGACATGAGAGAACTCACACAGGGGAGAAGCCTTTTTGCTGTTCAGAATGTGGGAAATGTTTGAGCCGGAAATCAGATTTGGTTATACACCAGAGAACTCACACAGGGGAGAAGCCTTTTTCCTGTTCAGAATGTGGGAAATGTTTTATCCAGAAATCAGTTTTGGTTAAGCACAACAGAACACATACAGGGGAAAAGCCTTTTTCCTGTTCAGAATGTGGGAAATGTTTTATCCAGAAATCAGATTTGGTTAGGCACAAGAGAAATCACACAGGGGAGAAGCCTTTTTCCTGTTCAGAATGTGGGAAATGTTTTATCCAGAAATCAGATTTGGTTATACACCAGAGAAGTCACACAGGGGAGAAACCTTTTTCCTGTTCAGAATGTGGGAAATGTTTTATCCATAAATCAGGTTTGGTTAAGCACAAGAGAAATCACACAGGGGAAAAGCCTTTTTGCTGTTCAGAATGTGGGAAATGTTTTAGCCAGAAATCAGATTTGGATATACACCAGAGAAGTCACACAGGGGAGAAACCTTTTTCCTGTTCAGAATGTGGGAAATGTTTTATCCATAAATCAGGTTTGGTTAAACACAAGAGAAATCACACAGGGGAGAAGCCTTTTTCCTGTTCAGAATGTGGGAAATGTTTTAAAGATAAATCAGATTTGGTTAAGCACCAGAGAACTCACACAGGGGAGAAACCTTTTTCCTGTTCAGAATGTGGGAAATGTTTTGTGAAGAAATCATCACTTCTTAGTCACCAGAGAACTCACACAGATGAGAAGCCATTTTCATGTTCTTAATGCGGGAAATGTTTTACACAGAAATCAACCCTTAACAAACTTCAGAGAAGTCACACATTGTAGAAGCCTTTTTCATTTTTAACCAAAAATTGTATCTTCATAAAGTGGTTGTCCACTACTAGGACAATTCCTTCTCATTCCTCATGTTTGGCCTTGTTAAAATAAAAACACACATACGCACTTCCTATTCTGGCGCCGTTTCCATAAGGTTGTTACATCACACAAGGTTGTTACATCACACAATCCTGCTCTCAATCAACGCCACCTTTAGACGTATTGTACATCTCCAGAAAGGACATGGCCTGGACATAGCACCAAGAGAACGCACACACTTAGAGCACTCTCTTCAGACCGTGCTCCTGGGGGAATTATAAGCTATTTACAGCCTCCAACATGCTGTCTGATATGGGAAAGAAAGAAGAGGAGATCAGAGGTTCATCTGAGGTCCTCCACCTCTGTCAGCATGTCTGGTATGCAGTGTTTCTTATGGAAGGTCTTATCTTCCTGCTCCGGAGCCATTACTGCCTCACCTCAGGGTGGAAAAAGAAGCAGTCTTAACCCTCATGATGCCAGACAGCTCCAGACTGTAAGTCCTGCACCAACTTCTCTTAATGTAGGCCTCACAAGAAAACCGCTCCATAAATCTCCCTGTACTCTCACCAAAGCCCACATACTGAGCAGTGCTTGCTTCACAGGGACATTTACCCCCCAGCCACAGGTTATTCTGATATGGGGAACAACATAACTTATTTGTATATCAGATTGCGTCTATCCCTACTAAAGAAGATATGGAGCAATATATTCAGAGGCTGGAGACCACATACGATACTGAAATACGTCCCCTCACGTCTGTCCTGTCACAGCTTACTGACAAGGTACAGAGATTAGAGGATAATGTCGTCCAAGTTAGAGGCCATCATAATGCTCAGAAACTAACACTGGATCTTCACAGCCAGTAAATAAACCACCTGTTTAATATGGTTGATGATCAAGAAAATCACAATAATATCTGGATAAGGGGTATACCTGAAAGCATCAATGCACAAGTGATTATGCCAACACTGCGATCATTATTCAATAATATCCTTGGTGATCCTATTGATAAGGAGGTGGAGATTTAAAAGGCGCACCGTACAATAAGCAATCATGGCCCAGATCCTGAGTGTCCAAGGGACATTATCTGTCGCATACATTTTTTCAATGTAAAAGAGGCCATTGTGAGGAAAGCAGAGGAGTTGGGTCCTGGTGATTTAAATGGAAAACGCATATAATTGCTCACATAACTATCCTGAATGACACTTGCTAAAAGAAGGGTATTGAAACCACTACTTGATGCCATCCGGGGAAATGGCCTGATGTACTCCTGGGGGTACCCATTCCAGCTGTATATTTTCAAAGATTCAAGCAACATGAGACCTTTCTGTGATGCCCTGGACATTCCATATATCTGACTGGCCACCTGCTCCACCATTGCCACAGAGAGTTCCAGCACGTCACAGAAGTCGTTCAATGGATCAGGAACTTGATGGTGATGCAGCCAGATGGGAAAGGAACCTGCCAATCATATGAGCTCCTCAAATGAATCTGGTCTTCTCTGATGAGAGACAGTTTGCAGATGCTTACTTATTTCTTTAAGCATATAATTAGATATATCTAAATAGAGCATTAGGTGCCACTCTTCCACTATATAGAATGTCTAAGTTCATATAAGATCTTAGACCGGCATATAAGTTGAGTTCACATGATACTACTGTAATATCAGGCTGTATTACATTACTTGCTTTATATTCCATGGTTCCCCCTAATAGGAATCCTAGAACTGAAAGTTTGACTTACGCCTGTAGAGACAACCCCCAGTTAGGGACTTGCATTGGGATCTGCTTGTTTCACAATTTCCTACTGTTTTGATATATTCATAATCTATACTTATTAAACACTGAGAGGTAGACGTTACTATCTACCGTCTATACTTCCTCTTTTCTCTTAATCTTTCTCTCTTCCATTCCTCCTTTTTTTCATATAATATGGCACAACTCAAACCTTGCGCATTGAATGTCAGAGGACTTAATGTTCCAGAGAAAGGAGCTCAAGTGTTTTATCGTAGGCATAAACAGCACGTACATTTTCTCTTTCTTCAGGAGTCACACTTTAGAGGCGATCATATACTGTACCTCAGTTTACTAATAGATATTATTCATCTTGGCGTCCCAGAAAAATGCAGTTTTGAAGTCTAAGGTGCTGAGTATAGGCCGCCACAGATCACTGCTGCATACTATTGTAGAAACACTGTCTGACACGGAGAGGAGGTACGTGTTTGTTAAGATCTCCATCTACTCCAAAATTTTGACTTTTGAAAACTTTTATCTCCCTAATTGTGACCAAATTAAGACATGTCGTCATTACTTAAACTAAAATATTTTGCGGAGGACCTTATGATCTTGTAGGTGACTTTAATTTTGTCTTGGATCCTTCTTTAGACGCGTCCCGGGGCTGGAGTCACCAATCTAAAACACAAACAAAAGCTTTGCTAATTGTGCTTTGGTCTCAACCGGGCGATGTATGGAGAATACTACGGTACATCCAGACATAAAGGATTATACCTATTATACTCCTTTACACAATATGCATAGCCATATAGTCCTTTTCTTAATTAGCCGTCACTTGCCTACATGGCAACCTACATCTCAGGTAGGAACTGCTGTATGGTCAGATCATGCTCCTGTATATTGTAACTAGCTATTGAACCCGTTCTATGCCCGGGTGGCGAGCATTTTTATTGGTATATAGTCTCCCATGCGGGTATGTGCTGCCCCCCTCCTGGTATTTCTGCTGCCCCCACCATCCTATCCCGGTATGCATGGCACCCCTCATCCCCATCCTAGTATGCATGGCACCCCTCATCCCCATCCTGGTATGCATGACACCCCTCATTCCCAATCCTGTTATGCATAGCACCCCTCATTCCCAATCCTGTTATGCATAGCACCCCTCACCCCCAATCCTGGTATGCATGGCACCCCTCATCCCCAATCCTGGTATGCATGGCACCTCTCATCCCCAATCTTGGTATGCATGGCACCTCTCATTCCAAATCTGGTGTACATTGCACCCCTCATCCCAATCCTGATATGTATGGTACCAAATCCCTCATCCTGGTATGCATGGCACCACTCATCCCCCAATCCTGGTATGCATGGCACCCCATCACTCATCCTGGTATGCATGGTACCCCTCATCCTGGTATGAATGGTACCCCTCATCCCTATCCTGGTATGTATGGCACCCCTCATCCCCCAATCCTGGTATGTATGGCCTCCTCATCCCCCAATCCTGGTATGCATGGCACCCCTCATTCCAAATCTGGTATACATTGCACCCCTCATCCCAATCCTGGTATGTATGTTACCAAATCCCTCATCCTGGTATGCATGGCACCACTCATCCCCCAATCCTGGTATGCATGTCACCCCATCCCTCTTCCTGGTATGCATGGCACCCCATCCCTCTTCCTGGTATGCATGGTGCCCCTCATTCCTATCCTGGTATGCATGGTACCCCTCATCCCTATCCTGGTATGTATGGTACCACTCGTCCTGGTATGCATGGCACCCCATCCCTCATTCTGGTATACATGGCACCCCTCATCCCAATTATGGTATGTATGGCCTCCTCATCTCAGAAACCGGGTATGCATGGCACCCAATCGCTCATCCTGCTATGCAATGCATGCCTCATCCCCAATACTGGTATATATGGCACCCAATCCCCTATCCTAGTGCGTATGGCACCCCTCATCCCTATACTGGTATGCATGGTACCCCTCATCCCTATCCTGGTATGCATGGTACCCCGCATTCCTATCCTGGTATGTAGGGTACCCCTCATCCCTATCCTGGTATGCATGACACCCCATCCCTCATCCTGGTATACATGGCACCCCTCATCCCAATTCTGGTATGTATGGCCTCCTCATCCCAGAAACCTGGTATGCATGGCACCCAATTCCTCATCCTGGTATGCAGGGCACGCCTCATCCCCAATCATGGTATATATGGCTCCCTCATCCCTATCCTGGTATGCATGGCGCCCTATCCCCTATCCTGGTATGTATGACACCCCTCATCCCCATACTGGTATGCATGGTACCCCTCATCCTTATTCTGGTATGCATGGTACCCTTCATCCTGGTATGCATGGTACCCCACATTTCTATCCTGGTATGCATGGTATCCCGCATTCCTATCCTGGTATGTAGGGTACCCCTCGTCCCTATCCTGGTATGCATGGTACCCCATCCCTATCCTGGTATGTATGGTACCCCTCATCCCTATTCTGGTATGCATGGCACCCCTCACCCACCAATCCTTGTATGCATGGCACTCCTCATCCCTATACTGGTATGTATGGCACCCCTCACCCCTCCAATCCTGGTATGTGTGGTACCCCTCATCCTGGTATGCATGGTACCCCTCATCCCCCAATCCTGGTATGCTTGGTACCCCTCATCCCCCAATCCTGATATGTGTGGCCCCATCACCCCCCAATCCTGGTATGTATGCCACCCCTCATCCCTTTCACGCTGCACACATACAAAAAAATAAACACTTAATCTTACCTTTCTTCCCCGTGCTCCAGCGCTGAAGTGTTCTGTTCTGCTGGAGGCTGGGGAAGGAGTGCGGCTCCGGAGTACGCACATGCCCATACCGCGCTGTCCGGCGCCATTTTGCTGAAGACACACTGCAAATGTGTCTTCAGTAAAATGGCGCCGGATAGCGCTACGTGCATGTGCTGATTCCGACACCTTCACTCCTGCCCCAGTCTCCGGCGAAGAGAGGCGATGCGGCAATGCTCCTTCCAGTCAGGTAAGTATGGCGCCGGGAGATCGCAGTATGCGTTCAGTGTCTACGCATACGGTGATCTCTGGCGCCATACACACTCCTCTTACCTGTAACGGCACAGTCTATAAAGGCTTCAGACAGAGACATGCATCTCCCGTTATATTATAGATCTGACTATGCCGGACTCCACCAAGGCTTCAGATGTTGGAACCTAAATGATAATCTGCTGAAAGACTCACTCTGTGTCTCAGACCTTCATGAGACTATAGACTCCTTCAAATATATGAGCATGATGAAACTGCCTTACCATTTAAATGGGAAGCACTCACATGCGTCCTCAGAGGGATAATAATAAAACATAGATAAAGGCTAAAAAAAGGAGAGAACAGCTAAAGTCTCCCATTTGCTTGAGCGGATTGATCTACTTGACAAACAACATAAACGATGTGCTTCCCTCCAGGTATATGTAGACCTGCTTAACGCTAGAAGGGAGCTAAAGTAGTTTCATGGATGGGATAAATATTGTGGTATTTCAGGGCACCTACTTATGGAAGGAACCAAGTGGAAGCTTCCATTCTCGGTACTAGATATGGGGCTTCCTCGAGAAAATAACTTAAAATGTCGTACACTAAAGTTAATATATAAAGTGTGGGATAGGAGTAAAAATATTCTGGGGATTGGAAAGTACACAAATTATACTCCTTTATGGCACAACTATAACTTACCAGAGCTACAGAAACTAAAAAATGTTAGTGAGTGGGAGGATAGGGGTACTAGACTAAACGCCATACTGATTGATAGACATCACCCAATAGATACCATTGCTAAAGCAGTGGATACAAAAGGTCTATTAACCTTTATTTATAGGCAGTTACTGGCCCTACATTTGGATAATATTGATAGTTAAGACAAAATGGGAGGAGGATGTGGGTCCATTATCTGAGGAGCAATGGGGGAAATACTGGATTTGACACCGACACTTTCATTGTCAGAGTCACAAAGATTGTCCCGAATTCTTCTCATTCATAGGGTATATAGATCCCCAAGTATTTTATTTAAAATTGAAATACAAACGGATTACACATGTCCTAGATGTGGTCAAAATGACGCCCACCTGATGCATACGATGTGGGAATATTGGCGACTACTGGAAGGGGGTGATCGTTCTTGTACTATCTGTATTTGGGATACTACTTCAGTTGGAACCTAAAATCTGTATCCTAGGACTCCTGGGAGAGGACGTAGACCCAGACTCCCATATGGCAGTAGCTAGCTCAAGAATATTATTCCAAGCCAGAAAGTTGTTGGCACTACATTGGATAGACAATTCTCCCCCAACGATAACAGAACTAAAATCCAGGATAAATAACACTCTATGCTTGGAAAGGGGATCTTATATAAAAAGGAACGCTCTCAAGAAATCCATACACATATGGGAGCAATGGTTAATTACCCCAGGTATTGCTTCAAAGAACCTTCTCAGAAATACTATACTGGATCGTTTGTCCATTTCCTTACAGTAAACCAGGAATTTATATCCTTATACCCAAGGTGTCAGCAAATAATTGTCTCAGTCCACACTATTGCCCCTTCTTAGATATATTCTTTTTCTTTTGATGTCTCAATAGGAAAAAAATAAGCCGTCAGGAAGTATTCAGATATTTATGCACAAATTACTGTTCCAAAACTTTGTACTATAGAGCGATATTGGGATTTATATCATTGTAAACCGGTTCTTGTATTGTTACTGGTTTTTCTTTTTCTTTTTTTTTGTCACAAAGTTTATTTAAAAAAAAGAAAATGTTGGTTTTTCTTTGTTTTGTAAAATAAAAATGATCTGATTGAAAAAAAGAAAGGAGGGAAGGTCTTTACTAGATCAAACGTATACAAAATGACAAGATCACATGTGAAGATACTCCTACGAAGTCGCAAATAAATGTGGTTGCTCATTGACAAGGTTACATCCACACGTGTAAAGGACATACGTATCCAAAATAAAAGGGGCACCCGGGCCAGAAATTCATAACCCCATTGACATAGCGGAAGAATTTAGTTTCTTTTATAGTTCACTATATAATATTCATGGACAATACCACGACATGCCACCTAATATTCTTGAAACTAAAAATGACAAATATATTATGGACACTGCCGTTCCTTCCTTACAGACCCCTGAGCAGGAGATACTAGACAAAGCTTTCACTGAACAAGAGATAGGAGAGGCCAATAAATCATTCCCTATCGGGAAGAGCCTTGGGCCAGATGGATTTAGTAATAGATTTTATGAGATGTTTTCCCCCCAATTATTACCATTTTTAGCCAAAGTGTTCGATAATATCTCAGAAGACTCCCCCTTTTGCCCCCCAATTACTTAAGGCTCATATAATGGTTTTATCAAAGTCTGGAAAAGGACCAAATACCTGCCCTAATATTCATCCAATATCATTAAATAATGTAGACGTCAAAATATTCTCTAAAGTGATTACAACAAGGCTCTCCCACTATCTACCCTCAATTGTCAGGAACGATCAGGTTGGCTTCATTAAGGGCAGAGAAGCTCGTGATAATAAAAATAAAACGTTAATTTCACATGCAAAAAACAGGGGCTCCCAATGTGCCTTGTTTCTGCCTACGCTAAAAAAGCGTTCGACACAGTGCATTGGACTTTCTTGAAGAGCACCCTACCACAAATTAGGTTGGACTCTTTCTTGTTATCTAAATTTCTATCCTTCTACACTGACCCTAAAGCGATAGGGTAAACGGCCTACTATCTGACACATTTTCTATTAAAAAGGGGACGAGACAAGGGTGTCCCTTATCACCTCTCCTATACACATTGGTGATGGAACATTTTGCGGTAGCATTACAAAAAAATCCAGATATTAGTGGAGTTACTATAGGCTCCCATCACTATAAACTAGCTCTATACGCAGATGACTTGTTGCTCTATTTTCAAACCCAATGATCTCATTTCCCTCTATAATAAAGGAATTCGAATAACTCGGCTATGTAAGCAATTTTAAAGTCAACTACTCTAAAACAGAAGCCATGAACATAACTTTTAACCCTGAACTGACACAATAATTTCTAACTTCCCCTTTAAGTGTCAGAAAGACACAATTAAGTACCTGAGTATACAAATTCTGGGGAACTTGGATGATCTGTATCTTTTAAATTATATCCCCCATCCTTGAACAAATGGTTAAAAATCGAATGAATTATAACTTGAAACCCTTGTCCTAGTTTGGTTGTATTAGTCCGATCAAAATGGACATTTTACCAGATCTTCTTTATATATTTCAGACCGTTCCGGTCTGCGTTCCTCAGACCTTTTTCTCCCGTCTCAACAATTCTAACAGCAAGTTTGTATGGGGAACATCGAGGCCTAGGATACGTGTTACAATATTGTGAAGAAACAGGAGGGAGGGTTAGGGAGCTACAACGCTGAATCCAAACAGAGTGAAGATAGTCCACTGAAGGGTGCCGGTCCCGCTGGTGAGCACAGACATATGAAGAAAACGAAAAGGAGAAAATCAGCACTCCAACAGGTAAAATATGAGAAAAATGTATTGGATCATTTAAAAAAAAACAAAAAATGTAAAATTCTTACGCGTTTCTGGCGCTAGGGTTGCGCCCTTAGTTATAGCAGATGAGAAAAGGACAATGGAGTCACATATATATATATATATATATATATATATATATATATATATATATATATATATATATATATATATACAAGCACAATGGAGTCACATGACACGAAATGAGAAATCAATTAGACATGCAAAAGGTGTGAAGAAAATCCCGGACACAGTTCACATTGAAGGCAACGAGATCAAATACAGACAAGGTGATCATTGCAAGCATCACACAACAAGCCAGAAATGCAAAACACCATGATGGTGAAAAATAAGATAGAATTAGACCTCATGCTCTTATTGATGCATATCCGTATCCCCCTCTGTATATAAACTGTTTATTGCAGGACATTTGTGTGAAGACCACCGGTGTTAGCTGCCAGGGGATTATCCCATATAGGAACACAACACCGGGATTAAGTGTACAGGTGTGAGATCACAGGGTCCGAACATCGCAAATGCCATCAACTATAGCAACGGAAGGTGGGAGGATATACTGATTATAGAGGGACAGGAACATGTATGCATGAGATGGATGATAGATTCAGTATAGAGCATCGCAATAACAATGTCCAATAAACAGATAAAAAGCATCAATGTCTAAATTGTGAATAGAAATATTGTTCTTATCGATCTGACACACGTAAAAATATAATATAAAATAATATGCACAATAACCAATATGGAGAAACTATAAACCTATAACAATGAACATATAAAGGGGAAAAAAAATATGCAAATCAAAATTGATTATATAGTAGAAGATTTACAAGGAAATCCACCTGCATCTGATCTGGTGCAAAGTATAATATCCTGGCAAAGGATCATAGAGCCGCAGATATACCGAGCATTATCAGTCATATCAACGGGAGGCAAATAGATGCATCATTGTAAAACAGACGAGAACAAGTACAGAACACTGGTGAGATTACTGTGGAGCATTGTAATGGCGAATCAGATTACTGTGGAGCATTGTAATGGCGAATCAGATTACTGTGGAGCATTGTAATGGCGAATCAGATTAGATGGAGCGTACAAATCCATGATATCCAAGTGCTGGATGTATAACAGATCAATGGCAATGGGAGACGTCTGCATAGAGTCTGATGGAGAACCTGATCATGAGGCTATAGATGGAGCAAGCATTTCTATCTGTATCAACGAAAAACAGGTAATTACATTATAATAAAACTGACAAAAACAAATATCTGATGCAGAACTGAATCGTGAAGCTGTGGATGTAGCGGGAATTTCTATCTATCAACGAAAAACAAATCATTGGATTATATTGCGAAAAAACTGACAAAAATAAATATATGAGAAATGGAAGATAAATAAGCTGCAGAACATTGCAATGGAAATACTCCGTCATTGCTGAAAAATCTATAAGATATTTGCATCATTTATGTGCGTTCTGCGAAGATGAATCAGCGATGATAGCGCAATATACAGAAAGGCAAATAAGTACACCGGCAAATAATAACCAGAAAAACACAAAATAAATTCAGAAAACCTGGAATGTCACCATATAGATGTCTGCTGGGAATAAACCAGTATGAATTTCATCAATAGATGTAAAACAGGTCATTGCGGAAATTCATTACCCGAAGGGTATTTAGTATTTACACGTCAGATCCAGAAGGCTTCACGCATATTAAGGTGTTTCTGTCTGTTTCCACCCCTTACCGGATAATTAACTTTTTCAAGACCAAAGAAAGAACAATGTGTGAGATCATTATTCTGTATGGACACAATGTTTTGATGTCCCGGAGTATGTGCTATTAGAACTGTTGATATATGAAATCTGCTCCGGTGCTCTCTATGAATCCTACCAATTTGTATAAAACAATGCTGTCCACTATTCTGGAGGAAGGCATTTATTTGTCGGGGTTTAATAACAAAATTCAGCGCTGGCAGTTACCCGATTATCCCATTTTTCATGGGCTCCCCAAAACACAAAAGGGTATCTCTCCCCCCCCTTCGCCCTATTATCTAGGGTATGGGTTCATTGAATGAGAATTTAACCAATGGCTGGTGAACATTTGTATCCTCTGGTTATTCAAACACCAGGCCATGTGAAAGATACTACGTCTGTCCTGAGGGTTTTTGACAGGTTCGTGTGGCAGAAAGAATATAGGTTTGTCACCAGCAATGTTGTCAACCTGTATTCCTCCAGCCCTCACGCATTGGCCATCATTGCCGTTCAACACCATTTAAATAAATATAGTGGATATTCTGTGAATTTAAAAAGGTTCATTATAACATAAAATATTTGTTGTCCCACAACAATTTTATGTTTGATTCTAAATATTATTTACAAGTACTTAGAGTCCCCATGGGCTCCAAATTCTCATCATCTTTGGCTATGCTGTACATGTCGTGGTGGGAAGAAATTTACATTTTTTCTGATGATAATCCATTTTTTGAGCACATTTTTTGGTTTGGTAGATATGTTGATGATGTACTTTTGGTATGGTGAGGTGACCCCCAGTTAAGTGTATTTGAATTCTTATTCCTTAAATTTAAAATCCACTGTCAGCGAACCTTTGATTTCCACTCCATTTCTGGATATTTTCCTGACAGGGATAGTAACATCTTATAAAGTGGACACCACACTCTATAGAAAACCTTTGTCAGGCAACACATTACTGTTGTCTTCCAATTCTCAACTTACTCTATACAGCTCGCAGGGACGACTCAGTATAGTTGGAGAGAAGCACTCCGATCCTGTTCAGCGAATGTGACCCGTGCTACACAAAATATGTAACTTCCAACATAAGTGCTGATCTATACTCCGTGGATTCTTTTATGCCTAATGGGAGACCTGCCCACATACCCCCTGTGATGACATCACGGGGGCTAGTCTCTAGCCTTTATATTTTTATTAGATATCTTTTTTTTTGCGATAACTTATCGTGGGTTGATCGCAGAGGCCCAAAAGTGACTCCATATGTTCTGTTGTGATTTTACCTTTCTCCAGAGACCACACACGGTATAGCTGCCGTCTGCTATTTTGTTACTTTTGCGGCACAGCTCCCCAGAGAGGCTTACAGAGACGGGAAAATATCCATATTATTCCTTAGCTGACCCTGCCATCCAAAATATAGGCCCCATTATTATCGGACATATGGAACTTTAGTTATTTCATATTGGCTTGGGCCGTCTGCAGGGCTTTGTTACATTCCCTTTGAAGCACTGGGAATACAACCTTCTCAGTTAGCTGTAAATCTATCACAAGCCTGTGTTAATTGGGTTTGGTAGCACCTTTTGGGCCAGCATTTGCTTACAAGGCCCTTCTCATGTGTGTGTTGATTTGCATAGAGGCCACTGGCCAAAGTGTCAGCTCTTCTCCCATGGACAAGTAATATAGGGGAGGAGGGAAGAGGAGTCTGGGAGAGAGACTTCTTAATATTTATGACAGGGGAGAAGAAAAGATTTTCAATATTTCCATGACAATCTGTTTTTCATTGATACAGATAGAAATGCTTGCTATACCTATAGCCTCACGATCAAGTTTTGCATCAGACTCTATGCAGACGTATCCCATTGCAATTGATCTGTTATACATCCAACTTCTGGATAGCATGGATTTGTATGCTCCATCTAATCTGATTCACCATTGCAATGTTCTACAGTAATCTCACCAGTGTTTTGTACATACTTGTTTTTGTCTGTTTTACAATGATGCATCTATTTGCCTCCCGTTGATATGATTGATAATGCTCGGAATATCTGCGGCTCTATGATCATTTGCCAGGATATTATGCTTTGCACCAGATCAGATGTGGGTGTATTTCCTAACATCGGTGGTTTTCACACAAATTTCCTGCAATAAACAGTTTATATACAGGGTGGGATACAAATATGCATGAACAAAAGTATGAGGTTTAATTCTAGTTCCTTGTATATAGTATTACTTGTATGTAGTAATATGTGGTCTGGTCATGGTGTGGTGGTATTTGTTCCTTGCATGTGGTGTTCGGTTACTATGTGGTGGTAATATGTGGTCCGGCCATGGTGTGATGGTTTTTGTCCCTTTGTATGTGATATTATTTGAAAAAATGTATGTGACACATTCCCTTAAAGAAAAATATACCTAAATAGAGTACTGGATATTTTAAGAAATGTTTAATAGGTTAGAGTAGAGTAGGGCCCTGCCAGAAGAGTCTACCTTGTCGTGGCGGCAGCTTACAAAATCTTGTGTCCAAAACAAAAGCTGCTGCTATGTACAGTGCCTTGTGAAAATATTTGGCCCCCTTGAACTTTTCTACCTTTTGCCACATTTCTGGCTTCAAACATAAAGATATAAAATTCTAATTTTTGGGGGAAGAATCAACAAGTGGGACACAATCGTGAAGTGGAACGAAATTTATTGGATATTTTAAACTTTTTAAAAAAATTAAAAACTGAAAAGTGGGGCGTGCAATATTATTCGGCCCCTTTGAGTTAATACTTTGTAGCTCCACCTTTTGCTGCGATTACAGCTGCAAGTCACTTGGGGTATGTCTCTATCAGTTTTGCACATCGAGAGGCTGAAATTCTTGCCCATTCTTCCTTGCAAATCAGCTCGAGCTCATTGAGGTTGGATGGAGGGCGTTTATGAACAGCAGTTTTCAGCTCTTTCCACAGTTTCTCGATTGGATTGAGGTCTGGACTTTGACTTGGCCATTCTAACACCTAGATATGTTTATTTTTGAACCATTCCATTGTAGATTTTGCTTTATGTTTGGGATCATTGTCTTGTTGGAAGATAAATCTCCGTCCCAGTCTCAGGTCTTTAGCAAACTCCAACAGGTTTTCTTCCAGAATGGTCCTGTATTTGGCTCCGTCCATCTTCCCATCAATTTTAACCATCTTCCCTGTCCCTGCTGAAGAAAAGCAGGCCCAAACCATGATGCTGCCACCACCATGTTTGACAGTGAGGACGGTGTTTTGAAGGTGATGAGCTGTGTTGCTTTTACGCCAAACATATCGTTTTGCATTGTGGCCAAAAAGTTTGATTTTGGTTTCATCTGACCAGAGCACCTTATTCCACATGTTTGGTGTGTCTCCCAGGTGGCTTGTGGCAAACTTCAAATGATACTTTTTATGGATATTTGAGAAATGGCTTTCTTTTTGCCACTCTTCCATAAAGGCCAGATTTGTGCAGTGTACGACTGATTGTTGTCCCATGGACAGACTCTCCCACCTCAGCTGTAGATCTCTGCATTTCATCCAGAGTAATCATGGGCCTTTTGGCTGCATCTCTGATCAGTCTTCTCCTTGTTCGAGATGAAAGTTTAGAGGGACGGCCGGGTCTTGGTAGATTTGCAGTGGTCTGATACTCCATCCATTTCAATATGATCGCTTGCACAGTGTTCCTTGAGATGTTTAAAACTTGGGAAATCTTTTTGTATCCAAATCCGCTTTAAACTTCGCCACAAAAGTATCTCGGACATGCCTGGTGTGTTCCTTGGTCTTCATGATGCTCTCTGCACTTGAAACAGAACCCTGAGACTATCACAGAGCAGGTGCATTTATACGGAGACTTGATTACACAAGGTGGATTCTATTTATCATTACCAGTCATTTAGGACAACATTGGATCATTCAGAGATACTCACTGAACTTCTGGAGTGAGTTTGCTGCACTGAAAGTATAGGGGCCGAATAATATTGCACGCCCCACTTTTTTAATTTTTTAAAAAGTTTAAAATATCCAATAAATTTCGTCCCACTTGTTGTTGGTTCTTCAGAAAAAAATTTGAATTTTATATCTTTACGTTTGAAGCCAGAAATGTGGCAAAAGTTAGAAAAGTTCAAGGGGGCCAAATACTTTCATAAGGCACTGTATGTGATCTGGTGTTCTATGGGAATTGTTAGGGTATGTGCACATGGTCAGGAGCTGCTGTGGGTTTGACACTGCAGCTTATGTAGGAACAAACCTGCAGCGGCCAGGTGTTACAGCATAGTGGATAGGATTTCTAGAAATCCCATGTCCACTATGCGACTCTGTGCACCAATGGATGACCCACGAAAACTGGCATGCATCGCGTCTTTCAGACCCGCATCATGTCAATTTCTTTTGCGGGTTTACATGTGGACTTTCTCCACAGTCTAACTTCTATGAGGAAACTCCACATGTACTAAAAAAAAAAATTGCACCACTCAATTGCATAAAATGAGGGCAGAAGCCGCACGGCTATCCCGCAGCTTCGGGGCCGCAGGCGCCTCCTGAGTGTGGGCACATACCCTTAATGTGTGATTGATAAGGATGTGGTGCAGAAGTGGAGTTTTTCCAAGAGTGGGCAGTGTGACTGTGGAAGGTTCGAGGAGTGGAGGTGGAGCCTGGGCGGAGTCTCCAGGGTGCCTAAAAAGTTTTTGCCAGCATGGGGCCTGAAATTCCTGGTGCCAGCCCTGCACACATATACATACACTCCTATACTAATCTTTTATGATATTGCTGTCTTCTGGAGAGGGCTGCAGAACCCACTGTGGAGGAGGAGGACACAGCAGACAGGACTGATTTCAGCTTCCTGCCCCTGTGTGATGTCAGATGCTGTGGACTCTCCTCCCCAACCCCCTACTCTTAGAGAAAATTCTGCTGGGAAAGGAACAGCAGGAGACAGAAGACCCACTGTAAGACCCTGCAGGAGGACAGACACAGCAGCCAATGAGCACTCTTATCAGTCTGATGGGGAAGCGTTCATTGGCCACCGGCCTCTCTCCTGCATGACATACCCCCTTTTTCAATGGCCGCACTCTGCCCAGGGTATCAAAAATCATCAAGAGCACTACCCTTCTTCCTGCATGGGCCCCCCTTCACCTCTGGGCCGGGGTGCGGCTGCAAAGGCGGTGTGTCCACCCCTGGTTGAAGCCCTCGCTGCGGCTCTGAGCAAATGTAATATTATTTACACACAACCGAGTGGTAAAGAAATCAGTGAGACACCTGTGGGATAAGAACGTAAGAACGCCCATTACACCCTCAGATGACTTCCCTCGTGGGTACAGTGTCCGAAATGGGGTCATTTTAGGGGTTCGTATGTTCATCACACCTCGAGGGCTTTGCTATTGGCCGCTCCGTACACCTTGCACATACATGGCTCCACTCCGTACACACAGTTCCGATCTGTACACCTCGTACACGTGCGGCTCTGCTCCTTACGCCTTGTACACGCGCGGCTCCGTTCCCTACGCCTTATACACGCGCGGCTCCGCTCCCTACGCCTCGTACACGCACGGCTCTGCTCCGTACACACGGATCCGCACCGTACACCTCGTACACACACGGCTCTGCTCCGTACACCTCGTACACGCGCGGCTCCGCTCCCTACGCCTCGTACACGCGCGGCTCTGCTCCGTACACCTCGTACACACACGGCTCTGCTCCGTACACCTCGTACACGCGCGGATCTGCTCCGTACACCTCGTACACACGCGGCTCTGCTCCCTACGCCTCGTACACGCGCGGCTCTGCTCCGCACGCCTCGTACACACGCGGCTCTGCTCCGTACACCTCGTACACACGCGGCTCTGCTCCGTACACCGCGTACACACGCGGCTCTGCTCCGTACACCTCGTACACACGCGGCTCTGCTCCGTACACTTCGTACACACGCGGCTCCGCTCCGTACACCTCGTACACACGCGGCTCTGCTCCGTACACCTCGTACACACGCGGCTCCGCTCCGTACACCTCGTACACACACAGTTCTGCTACATCCACACTGTAAACCCCTCCTGACCCCACACATAAACTTCAGCTCATCCAGCACCATGACAACCAGCACAGCAGAGTCCTGCATCCACTGAGGCCCCTGATCATGTGACCCCTGACTCCTCCCCCCTGTGACCTCATCACAGCTCCTGTGCGCACAGAGCAGCCATATATGTGGTGGCGGCTCTGCAGGTGGAGGTATGTGGAGATCCCCCATTACTGGGCGCAGGGGGCATTAACCCCTTCAGCACCGAGACTCTTTTGGAGTCTTGTGTTGCCCTTTTATAAGAATCATAAGGTTTTTGTTCTGTTTCCTGTAATAGATACATACGACCCAACTATGGAGACAGGAAGGGAGGAAACGTATTGTTCTCATAGTACAGGACCCCTTTACTGGCCCCACAGTGTAATGCCCCCATTATGCCCCTTATGCAGGATGTATGATGCCCCCACAGTGTAATGCCCCCATTATGCCCCTTATGCAGGATGTATGATGCCCCCACATAGTGTAATGCCCCCATTATGCCCCTTATGCAATATGTATGATGCCCCACACAGTATGATGCCCCCATTATGCATCTTATACACACAGTGGCTTGTGAAAGGAATTGCCCCCTTGGCATTGTTCATGTTTTGCTCCCTCACAGCCTAAAATATCACTGTTTTTTTGAGGATTTGTATCAGTTCATGTTAAGAACATGCTGACAACTGTGAACATTTGGTTTTATTTGTTATGAAGCAAACAACAAATAGGACAATGTGATGAGCCGTCCTTGTTCTAAAGACTATCAGACTTTTCCAGCATGGATCACTCGTGCCATCGATCTTGTTGTGTTTTATTAGTGATTTATTTACTTGTCAGTTCAGCCTTAGGAATCAATGCTTCTGTTCAGTGACCTTATCTCAGGGGCCTTAAGCCATTATTTTCTCAGCCACTAGGCTCATTGTGTGGATGGGGAAAGTAGATCCTGGGGAGCCCATGTGATGAGTTCAGCCTGAGGAAAAATACCTCCGCTAATGCACACTTAGCTTTGAGGGGGCTGATCCTAGTGAAGGACAAAAAGAAGCCACATTGTTCAGTGAGGTCTTGTAGCCCAGGGATGGATGGTCTATGGAGTTTTGGAGATCAGTACCGACTGGGCTGGATAAACGTGCTACAGTTGTGGGATCTGTCGTTTGGATTTAAACTTTCTTAATGGACTGTTGCTACTAGATACCTGTGCTTCCTTCGTTTTATCTGTCATCTGGAGGATCATGGAATATGAATACAGACTATACTGGCTGGAGATATTTAAGCTGTAGGCCAACAAAAAGTTGGGAGACAGTGGTTATCGCCTGGTACGAAGGCAATGGAACTACCGTCCCAGGGAAGGGATCTTGTGGACTGAGACAATTGTATTCTGGCCATTTACCTGGAGTTGTTGTAAAAACCTTGATGTAAGGAATAAAATATTGATGAACCGTTAACCTGCCTAGATGAATCTTTACAATGCACAACCTCAGATCTTCACAAGTGGTGGCAACAGTGGGATCACCTATATCTGGACAGGATGCCAGGGAAATTTACTGAATGATGTCTTGGCAGAAGAGATGGCAGACTCAATCTACAAGAGGCTCAGAAAGGAATTGCTGAGAGCCCTTTGCTCTGAGTGAGAGCTAGATTGGTTGCCGGAGGACAGCCGGGTGACCCTTATACAATGCTTGGACGACTGGGACCGGGAACAACCACAGGAGGAGGTCAGTTCAGACGTGGAGGAGGGCATATCTGTGGAGGGACCACAGCCCAGGCCTGTCATCCAGATGGTGGAGGGTTGACTGACTGAGTTGAGGAGGATGCTGGACGTGCTAGGAGAGTGCGCCATGGAGATAGAGTGGGCGGCAGTGCTAAGCAAATATCTGGGTGTTCATTTAGCAGTACTCCCACACTCCCCAGCACAGAGGACAGTGGATAACAGGAGAGAGGGGCCTGCATCTTTAAGGTACAGGGATATACCACAGTTTAGTGAGGACACCTCGGATATTGATGAACATCTCCGGTTATTTAAGAACGTCTGCCTGCTGCATGAGGTGTCAGTTAGTGACTGGCCCAGATTTTTACACATTGAGCGCATTACTAGAGAGGTATATCGTCACACCTGAAAACTACCAGGAGGAAGTTTCAGGAGACTGACAAGCTCGGTGCACACACGCCTCGGGAGTTTGTTAACACACTACATATGGCATGCACTCGGTGGATAGAAGGACTGAGGGCTCGGGAAGCAGAACATGTCTTGGATATATTCATGCTGGAACAATTTGTCTAAACTCCCGGGTGACTTAAAAGAAATAGTGGCGGATTGAAAACCACTCAGCCTGGATGAGGCTGCAAGATTGGCTGATGAATGGCCTGATAATCGACAAGGGCTATGTGGAAGTACAGCCAACGAGACCCATGGATCGGCCAGAGGAGGAACTGTGGGGATTTCGAACTTCACAAAGATGAGGAAGTTTCCCAAGCCCCCAAGTACGGTCTGCGTCAAGGCGAGGGGGACTTAGGCTGCCATAACTGTGGACGTATGGGACACTTTGACAGGGAATGCCGGGAATGTTTTAGCCCACATCACAACCTAGGAGCAGGATTGGTGTGACACTGGCCCAATGTCGTAACCTGAAGCCAAGGACCCGTTCACACTTCATCAGCCGAGAATGAGCAGAGCAATCTCAACATGCAGACTAACCCCCCACCCCAGTGGTGAGTAATACACAAAATGCAATGACTGTTACCATGAAGGAATTTGACCTGGGGGAGGTAAATGACATTAGGGAGGAGGCCCAGAGACTTCGGGAAACTGACTCTCCCATCACCCTGGTCAGCCCACATATTGTCCCCCCAGAACAATATTTACCTGGCCGCCAAGTGACCATCCCCCTAGCTGGTGGTCAGCACTCTGGGGTTGGTTGCAATGGATACAAATTTGGTTCTCATCGGGTACGTGTTGAGTTTCCCAGGACAAACCGGAGATCAAGGGGTGGATATGGAGGACCCTGCGGGAGGAACAGACACTTGCCCCAGCAAACTAAATACAGAATTCTTGTCTCAGGGCTTCCCCCCCATTGGGGAGTTGGCAGGATCAGAAAGATCATTTGAGAGAAGCTGGAGATGTCTAGTATGCTGATGTACACCAGGGTGGAATGGGGATTGTGGAGTTTATTCACAAGGGTGACATGGAATATGCTTTGAGGAAACTGGATGATACAAAGTTTCATTGCCATAAAGGTGAGACCACTTACTTTCGTGTCCGTGCTTAAAATGTGGGGAAGAAGTGTGAGGAACTGGCCTTGTTCTAAACAGGGCTGTGGAGTCGGTAAGCCAAACCTCCAACTCCGACTCCTCAATTTCCATGACACCGACTCCACTACTCTGACTCCCTCATACATGGCTCATGTTTAAGTGATAAATTTACTGTAGCACAGATTAATCTCAGCTAAAAGTCTAGACTATTATATCAGGAATAGGACTGACATTTATAGGACATTTCATAACTTTCCCAAATTCTTATGAAAAAATATTCCCCACAAAGTGCATTGAACTACTGTAACCAATTTATTATATACTTTAGGAGTCGGAGTCAGTCCATTTCATACCTACTCCGACTCCACCATTATGGGCTCCGACTCCACCACTCTGACTCCACAGCCCTGGTTCTAAAGACTATCAGACTTTTTCCAGCACGGAGCACCTGTGCCATTGATCTTATTGTTGTGTTTTATTAGTGATTTTTTTGCTCGTCAGTTCATCCTCAGGAATCAATGCTTTCATTCAGTGACCTTATCTCAGGGGCCTTAATCCATAGTTTTCTCAGCCCCTAGGCCCATTGTGTGGAAGTAGATGCAGTGGAGCAGTCACCACAGGGAGTTTCACATTCAGTCCCACGTGATGAGTTCGGACTGAAAAAAATACCTCCACTAATGCACACTTAGCTTTGACGGGGCTGACTGATCCCAGTGAAGGAGAAAAAGAAGCCACAATGTTTAGTCAGGAGTTTTGTGGAATGTCGTCAAAGGGATAGGATCGAGACTAAGGTCTTGTCTTGTAGCCCAGGGATGGATGGATGTTCTATGCCAGTGGTTGTGAACCTATGGCACATGTACCGTAGGGGGCCCACAGAGCCCTCCCAATGGGCACACGTGCCATTTCCTCAGCAGTGCTGTTAAGGACAGGAGAGTGGTAGCAGTCTACCACTCTCCTGTCCTTAACAGCAATCTTCAAGTCTGACCACAGATTCTCAATTGGATTAAGGTCTTGGCTTTGACTAGAATGCTCCAAAATATATACACGTTTCCCCTTAAACCACTCGAGTGTTGCTTTAGTAGTATGTGTTGGGTCATTGTCTTGTTGGAAGGTGAGCCTCCATCCCAGTCTCAAATCACTGACAGACTGAAACAGGTTTTGCTCAATAAAATCCCTGTATTTTGCACCATCCATGTTCCCTTTGACTCGGACCATTTTCCATGTCCCTGCTGCTGAAAAACATCCCCACAGCATGATGCTGGCATCACCATGTTTCACTGTGGGGATGGTGTTCTTGGGGTGATGAGCTACAGTGAAGGAAATAATTATTTGATCCCTTGCTGTATTTGTAAGTTTGCCCACTGACAGACATGAACAGTCTATAATTTTAAGGGTAGGTTAATTTTAACATTGTATAAATTAGATAAATGTATTTGCATTTTGCAGTAAGAAATAAGTATTTGATTCCCTACAAACCATTGAATTCAGGCTCCTACAGACCAGTTAGACGCTCCTAATCAACTCGTTATCTACATTAAAGACAATTGTCTTACATAGTCACCTGTATAATAGACTCCTGTCCACAGACTCAATTAATCAGTCAGACTCTAACCTCTGCAACATGGGCAAGATCAAAGCGCTTTCTAAGGATGTCAGGGACAAGAACGTAGACCTGCACAAAGCTGGAATGGGCTACAAAACCATAAGTAAGACACTGGGTGAGAAGAAGACAACTGTTGGTGCAATAGTAAGAAAATGGAAGCAATACAAAATGACTGTCAATCGACATTGACCTGGGGCACCATGCAAAATCTCACATCATGTGGTATCCTTGATCATGAGGAAGGAGAGAGATCAGCCTAAAACTACACTGGGGGAACTTGTTAATGATCTCAAGGTAGCTGGGACCACAGTCACCAAGAAAACCATTGGTATCACATTATGCCTTAAAGGTTTAAAATCCTGCAGTGCCCGCAAGGTCCCCCTGCTCAAGAAGGCACATGTGCAGGCCCGTCTGAAGTTTGCCAAAGAACACCTGGATGATTCTGTGAGTTATTGGGAGAAGGTACTGTGGTCAGATGAGACAAAAATTGAGCTCTTTAGCATTAACTAAACTCGCCGTGTTTGGAGGAAGAGAAATGCTGCCTATGACCCAAAGAACACCATCCCCACTGTCAAGCATGGAGGTGGAAGTGTTTTGTTTTGGGAGTGTTTCTCTGCTAAGGGCACAGGACTACTTCACTGCATCAATGGGAGAATGGATGGAGCCATGTACCGTAAAATCCTGAGTGACAACCTCCTTCCCTTCGCCAGGACATTAAAAATTTGTCGTGGCTGGGTCTTCCAACAAGACAATGACCCAAAACATACAGCCAAGGCAACAAAGGAGTGGCTCAAAAAGAAGCACATTAAGGTCATGGAGTGGCCTAGCCAGTCTCCAGACCATAATCCCATAGAAAACTTTATGGAGGGAGTTGAAGCTCCGAGTTGCCAAGCGACAGCCTCAAAATCTGAATGATTTTGAGAAGATCTGCAAAGAGGAGTGGACCAAAATTCCTCCCGACATGTGCGCATCCCTCATCATCAACTACAAAAAACATCTGACTGCTGTGCTTGCCAACAAGGGTTTTGCCACCAATCATTAAGTGTTGTTTGCCAGAGGAATCAAATACTTATTTCTCACTGCAAAATGCAAATAAATTCATCTAATTTATACAATGTGATTTTCTTTCTTTTTTTTTTTTGGGATATTCTATTTTTCAATGTTAAAATTAACCTACCCTTAAAATGCCAGAGCCCTACAAAATGACCTCCAGCAGGCCACAAATGTGCATATGTCTGCACAAACTGTTAGAAACCGACTCCATGAGGGTAGTATGAGGGCCTGACGTCCACAGCTTGGGGTTGTGCAGGATGCTTGGCATTTGCCACAGAACACCAGGATTGGCAAAGTCGCCACTGGCGCACTGTGCTCTTCACAGATGAAAGCAGGTTCACACTGAGCACATGTGACATAGTCGGGAGACGCCGCACAGCCCTCCATGTGCTCGCCAGAGGTAGCCTGACTGCCATTAGGTACCGAAATGAGATCCTGAGACTCCTTGTGAGACCATATGCTGGTGCGGTTGGCCTTGGGTTCCTCCTAATGCAGGACAATGCCAGACCTCATGTGGCTGGAGTGTGTCAGCAGTTCCTGCAAGATGAAGACATTGAAGCTATGGACTGGCCTGCCCGTTCCCCAGACCTGAATCCGATTGAGCACATCTGGGACATCATATCTTGCTCTATCCACCAACGTCACGTTGCACCACAGACTGTCCAGGAGTTGGCGGATGCTTTAGTCCAGGTCTGGGAGGAGATCCCACAGGAGACCATCCACAACCTCATCAGGAGCATGACCAGGCATTGTAGGGAGGTCATACAGGCACGTGGAGGCCACACACAATACTCAGCCTCATCAGGAGCATGCCCAGGCGTTGTAGGGAGGTCATACAGGCACGTGGAGGACACACACAATACTGAGACTCATTTTGATTTGTTTTAAGGGCATTACATCAAAGTTGGATCAGCCTGTAGTGTGTTTTTCCACTTTAATTTTGGGGGTGACTCGAAATCTAGGCTTCCATTGGTTAATAAATTTGATTTCCATTGATGATTTTTGTGTGATTTTGTCGTCAGCACATTCAACGTTGTACAGAACAAAGTATTCAATGAGAATATTTCATTCATTCAGATCTAGGATGTTATTTGAGTGTTCCCTTTATGTTTTTGAGCAGTGTATATATATGTATATGTGTGTGTGTGTGTGTGTGTGTGTGTGTGTGTGTGTGTGTTGTAAGCTGGACAGGTCGTGTCCTCAAGGTGCCAAGCCTCGGTGATGTAGAACTCAGAAAAGCAGGCTCCAGCACACATAGTGCTGAGAGGTTTTTAATAGGCCCGGGTTTTATGAACAGCAGAGAGACCTGGGTGGGATCAGCTGCTCACTTACCTCCAGTCCAGATTTTGGAAGGACTGATTTAAGACAGCTGTGTCTGTCTCAGTCTGTCTGTGTGTTTTGCAAGGTGAGCAGACCTTGCATGTGCTGATCAGACTCTGCTGAAGGCAGAGAAAAGGACTTCATTTAAACGTCTGTGGCCGTTCTGTATGGACTTGTTATTTTTGAGTTTTGTTTTGTTATACCTTGTTTTGTGCGAGGAAAAGGCTATTTTGTGTTTGTGTCCTGAGCGGTTTATGCAAGCAAAATAAACCATCCTGGATTTCTAATGAAAACGCTCCCTGTGCCTACCTCAACCGCAGCTGAGTGAATACTAAACCCTACAATTGGTGCTAGAAGCAAACGCACGAATCCCAAGAGGCAGTGTGACTGCTGCAGGAAACCGTATATGTCCTGGGTGAAGGCCGCCAGCCAACAACAGTTGTCCGGCAGCACGGAGGAGCTGATAACTTCTGGGAGTTGGAGGGTTCTGCGCATGATCTTACTTGTCCCCAGTACTGCTCTTTTCTGGACAGAGTGTTCAGATGTTGCTCCTGGGATCTGTTGTAGCCACTCTTCCAACTTAGGTGATGAAGTGACGAGACCCAGGTGAGGAAAACTGTAGAAGGGGCGTTGCAAAAGATGTCTCCGGGGGATGACGTTTCATGTTCCTGGCTGTGTTTCAGAGAGAGACTACCACCGGAGCAGTGGGCGGAGGTTCTAGCGCCATATCTGACAGGGGAACCACAGAAGGCGTACCACGTTGATTTGGCCCTGCAAGACGCTAAGGAATATAGCAAACTTAAGTCTGAGATCCTGGCGCGGCTGGGCGTAACACTGGCAGTCAGGGCACAGCAAGTCCACCTCTGGGACTTCCACAGGGACAAACCTCCCCGGTCACAAATGTGTGACCTTCTGCACGTGGTTCAGAAGTGGCTACAGCCAGAGACTTGTTCCCCAGCCTAGATAGTCGAGAGAGTGGTCATAGATTGGTTTATCCACTCTCTGCAGAAGTCGATTCAGTCCTGGGTTGCCCAGAGAGATCCCCAAAATACAGATGACCTGGTGGGCCTAGTGGAGAGGTACCGGGCGGTAGAGGGCGCCCTGACTGATCAAGCCGGGGTTAGGTCACCTTTCTGGGGTTCACAAAGGGGGGGATGGCTCCCAAAAGAAGGGGACTAAATCCTCACTGGGTGGGCGTCCAAAGTCCCAGGAGGTTGCTGAATCACAGCTGGGTAATCAGTCCCATACCATCCTCTGTTGGAGGTGTCATATCTTTGACCATATAGCTGCCCGGTGTCCCATGAACTCTGCGCCAATGGACTACAACATAGGCTGGCGTTGCTCCTATTTGGCCTACCCCGCCTGCAGCGCGGTTCCTCAACATGGCGAGGGCCCTCAGGCGTGCTCAGTGTCCGTAAAAGTGGTGCAAGTGTCTGGACTGTTGGACTCAGGAAGTTTGATGACCCTGATAAGGGCCACACTCATTCATCGGTTGGTTCCTGGGAAGGTGGTGGGTGTCCAGTGTATCCATGGGGATGCTAAAAACTACCCTGTAGCTCGGGTGGATGTAAACACGGACTGTGGCACCACAGCTCAGGAAGTGGGGGTCATTAAAGACTTGTTGCACCCGATAATAATCGGACGGGACTTTGCATTATTCTGGGACATGTAGGGGAAAGCGGGGACACCTGGTTGCTCGGACCACCGCCAGATCACTCCTGAAGAAACCTCACCACAGGCCGTAACAGACGAGTTTCCCATGTGTTTGTTTGTTGGCGATGAGGATGAGACTGCGTCCCCTGAAGCCAATATCCCTGAGCTGGAAGTGTCCGAGGGAAACTTCGGAACCCCCCAACTCAGGGGCTTAACTCTGAAAAATGTTACCGTGTTAAATGGAGTGCCTCAGGAGCCGGGGGCCGACAGTCGGTTCCCTCATTTTGCTGTGAATGGGGATTTGCTGTACAGAGTAACCAAGCCAAGGGTTCAGGTAATAGAGCAGTTGTAGGTGCCAGGGCCCTATAGACGCAGTGTGTTAGACATAGCTCATTACCATGTGTTAGGATTTTAGTTTTCAGGTGGAGCATAGGCCTGGGAAACAACATGGGAATGCTGATGCCCTATCAAGGGTCTATTGTATGTTGGCAGAAGGTGCCAAGCCCCCCGGTTTGTGCAGAAGGGGGGTATGTAAGGTTGCAGCCGGACAGGTCGTGGATGGGAGGTATATGTCCCCGAGGTGCCCAACCTCAGGGATGTAGGATTTTGAAAAGCAGGCTCCAGCACACATATTGCTGAGAAGTGTTTAAAGGGCCCGGATTATGGGGCTGGGTTTTAAGAGCAGCTGAAAGAGTTGGGTGAGATCAGCTGCTAACTTACCTCCAATTCAGGTCTTGGAAGGTCTGATGCAAGCAAAATATACCAACCTGGATTTCTAATGAAAACGCGCCTTGTGCCTACCTCAACCGCAGCCGAGTGAGTACTAAACCCCACAGTTTGTATATATACATGCATGCATGCAGTGGGGAAAATAAGTATTTGATACACTGCCGATTTTGCAAGTTTTCCCACCTACAAAGAATAGAGAAGTCTATAATTTGTAATTTTTAACGTAGGTATACTTCAACTGTGAGAGACAGAATCTAAAAATAAAAAAAACAGAAAATCACTTTGTATGATTTTTAAATAATTAAATTGCACTTTATTGCATGAAATAAGTATTTGATCACTTACCCACCAGAAAGAATTCTGTTTCACAGACCTGTTAGTTTTTCTTTAAGAAGCCTCCTACTCTGCACTCCTCACCTGTATTAATTGCACCTGTTTGAACTCGTTATCTGAATAAAAGACACCTGTCCAAACAATCAATTACACTTCAACCTCTGCTCTATGGCAAGACCGAAGAGCTGTCTAAGTACACCAAAGAAAAAATTGTACACCTGCACAAGGCTGGGATAGGCTTGAGAAAGGTCAGAAATCAGCCCAGAACTACATGGGAGGACCTGACCAATGACCTGAAGAAAGCTGGGACCACAGTCTCAAACATTACTGTTAGTAACACACTGTGCCGTCATGGATTAAAATCCTGCAGGGCACGCAAGGTCCCCCTGATAACGCACATGTCCAGGCCCGTTTGAAGTTTACCAATAACCATCTGGATAATCCAGAGGAGGCATGTGAGAAGGTCATGTGGTCAGATGAGACCAATATAGAACTCTTTGGTATCCACTCCATTCGCCATGTTTCGAGGACGATGAAGGATGAGTACAACCCCAAGAACTGTCTGGTCTGTTTTGGACACACATATATCTATTAATCTCTTGATCCCTCAATCATCATATTGCTAACATACTAGATCTGTACAGCAGCCTATGTATACATTTACCTTTGATTGGTGCTATCTTAGATGTGGCCAATACTGATATTGCTATTTGAGCTATGCACATGTACTTTATAAACTGCTTTAGGACTGGATTATCCATATATAGCTATTGTGTACATCTTCTATAGCAGGGGTCTCAAACACGCGGCCCGCGGGCCGCATGCGGCCCCTGAGGCTGCTTTATGCGGCCCGCAGGCACAGACCCCTTGATGATCCCGACCTTGTCCAGGAGGAGCCGCCGACAGCAGCGCTGCATTGCCGCACAGAGACTTTCCCAGCACTGCATTTCCAATGCCAGCCGGCGGCCAATCAGAGGCCAGCAGCTGATATCTGCGTGTCAGCGCAGCGAGTATGACGTCATTGCCATATGCAGATGTCAGCTGCTGGCCTCTGATTGGCCGGCGGCTGACATTGGAAATGCTGTGCTGGGAGACAGTCTCTGTGCGGCAATGCAGCGCTGCTGTCGGCGGCTCCTCCTGGACCAGGTCGGGATCGTCAAGGGGTCTGACTCTGTGGTGCCTGCGGGCCACATCTGCAGGAAGGACGCCGAGGGAACGGAGGATAGGTGAGAATCATCTTTTTTTTCTATTTTATGAGTGTGAAGAACAGCACAGGGAAAACATAGCCACAGGATGGGGACCTGGATGGGGCACATAGCCACAAGAGGGGACCTGGATGGGGCACATAGCCACAGGATGGGGACCTGGATGGGGCACATAGCCACAAGAGGGGACCTGGATGGGGCACATAGCCATAGGATGGGGACCTGGATGGGGCACATAGCCACAGGATGGGGACCTGGATGGGGCACATAGCCACAAGAGGGGACCTGGATGGGGCACATAGCCACAAGAGGGGACCTGGATGGGGCACATAGCCACAAGAGGGGACCTGGATGGGGCACATAGCCACAAGAGGGGACCTGGATGGGGCACATAGCCACAAGAGGGGACCTGGATGGGGCACATAGCCACAAGAGGGGACCTGGATGGGGCACATAGCCACAGGATGGGGACCTGGATGGGGCACATAGCCACAAGAGGGGACCTGGATGGGGCACATAGCCACAGGATGGGGACCTGGATGGGGCACATAGCCACAGGATGGGGACCTGGATGGGGCACATAGCCACAAGAGGGGACCTGGATGGGGCACATAGCCACAAGAGGGGACCTGGATGGGGCACATAGCCACAAGAGGGGACCTGGATGGGGCACATAGCCACAAGAGGGGACCTGGATGGGGCACATAGCCACAGGATGGGGACCTGGATGGGGCACATAGCCACAAGAGGGGACCTGGATGGGGCACATAGCCACAGGATGGGGACCTGGATGGGGCACATAGCCACAGGATGGGGACCTGGATGGGGCACATAGCCACAAGAGGGGACCTGGATGGGGCACATAGCCACAAGAGGGGACCTGGATGGGGCACATAGCCACAAGAGGGGACCTGGATGGGGCACATAGCCACAAGAGGGGACCTGGATGGGGCACATAGCCACAAGAGGGGACCTGGATGGGGCACATAGCCACAAGATGGGGACCTGGATGAGGCACATTAGTACAAGATGGGCGCCAGGATGGGGAACATTGCCAAAAGATGGGGACCTGGATGGAGCACATAGACACAAGATGGGGACCTGGATCGGGAACATTGCCACAGGATGGGGATCTGGATGGGGCAAATAGCCACAGGATGGGGACCTGGATGGGGTACATAGCCACAAGATGGGGACCTGGATGGGGTACATAGCCACAAGATGGGGACCTGGATGGGGTACATAGCCACAAGATGGGGACCTGGATGAGACACATAGCCACAGGATGGGGACCTGGATGGGGCACATAGCCACAGGATGGGGACCTGGATGGGGTACATAGCCACAAGATGGAGACCTGGATGGGGTACATAGCCACAAGATGGGGACCTGGATGGGACACATAGCCACAGGATGGGGACCTGGATGGGGCACATAGCCACAGGATGGGGACCTGGATGGGGTACATAGCCACAAGATGGAGACCTGGATGGGGTACATAGCCACAGGATGGGGACCTGGATGGGGTACATAGCCACAAGATGGAGACCTGGATGGGGTACATAGCCACAAGATGGGGACCTGGATGGGGTACATAGCCACAAGATGGGGACCTGGATGGGACACATAGCCACAGGATGGGGACCTGGATGGGACACATAGCCACAGGATGGGGACCTGGATGGGACACATAGCCACAGGATGGGGACCTGGATGGGGTACATAGCCACAAGATGGAGACCTGGATGGGGTACATAGCCACAAGATGGGGACCTGGATGGGACACATAGCCACAGGATGGGGACCTGGATGGGGCACATAGCCACAGGATGGGGACCTGGATGGGTTACATAGCCACAGGATGGGGACCTGGATGGGGCACATAGCCACAAGATGGAGACCTGGATGGGACACATAGCCACAAGATGGGGACCTGGATGGGACACATAGCCACAGGATGGGGACCTGGATGGGGCACATAGCCACAGGATGGGGACCTGGATGGGGCACATAGCCACAGGATGGGGACCTGGATGGGGCACATAGCCACAAGATGGAGACCTGGATGGGGTACATAGCCACAAGATGGGGACCTGGATGGGACACATAGCCACAGGATGGGGACCTGGATGGGGCACATAGCCACAGGATGGGGACCTGGATGGGGCACATAGCCACAGGATGGGGACCTGGATGGGGCACATTAGTACAAGATGGGGACTTGGATGGGGAACATTACTACAAGATGTTTTCCATTATTACTATATGATGCTAATTGTAAGACAATATTACTGTATGTGGCCAATTGGGGGAAATAAAATTGTAAAAAAAATAAAAAATAAAATAAAGCATGAAAAAATATTGGGCACTAAAAATGCTGTTTTATATGTAAACTAAAGTAAACACAAAAAAGTGCACGTTTATTATCGCCACATCCATAACGACCCAAGCCATAAAAAATAAACACGGCAAAAATGTTCAAAAGGTGTATGCAAAAAAAATGGTATCACTAAAAATGTCACATTGAACAAAGAATGCGGCCCCCCAAATTCAAATTTTTTCCATGTGCGGCCCATATACCCAGCCGAGTTTGAGACCCCTGTTCTATAGCCACCTTGCGAGCATTTCTAGTGTAGGAGCTTGGGTTATATACATTACTGTCTTTATGATGCACTAAGCACGTTACATGTATTGCTGCTTCCCTGATTGATGCATTGGCACTTTATTGTCTTATAGGATCATGTTGTGTACCTATTGTGATCCTTTTGGGTGTACTGTTTGAGGAACCATGTTGCATTTGCATTAGGCTTTGCCTACTTAATATCGATTATTCTTTAGACCCTGGTTCTCCGTCTATGACACACAGTTCCCTGCCTTACTGACGTATACTCCCTGATTTATGTAGTACTTGGTGTCAGCGTCTTCCTCCTTTTATTTTATTCCATTGGAAATTGCCTGTTTTTATACCTTTTCTGTAATAAAATTATAATTTCATCTTGACACGCTCCTGATTCCTTTTCCTTTTTTGGGTTATATGGTTGTTGAAGAGCGCTTACTGAGACCAGTTCCCCCTATCTTTGGTCACTTGGGTGCGTGTTGAGGTATCAGAGGAACTGTTTCTATTTAAATGTCCAGGCTGGTTTATTGGTGCTTCATAAACCATGTCACAAGGAAAGGAAATAAACAGCCGTTCAGTGCAGGCAAAACAAAGTAAACAGTTCCAGCAATGGTACTTTAGAAATAGCCCAGAACACACAGGCTGTATAGCATTCAGTATACCAGCTCAGTCTTGAGACATCACACAGGATGCTCTGCCATATGTGCTGGGGTATAGGACTCCAGCTGCAACCATTTTTGGGCCAGATGCAGCAGATCAAACATGTGGGAGCAAGGGGGTTTGTCTCGGTGGTACGCCCAGCGTTGAACCCGTTGTGGCCTGACAGTCATTGTCGCTCACAGGCTCACCAAAATTTCAGTTTTCAGTTTCACATATTCTTTGGCATCTTGTAAGGCTAAGTCATAGAACGCCTTCTGGGGCTCCCCTGGTAAGTAAGGTGCCAGCATTTCCACCCATTGCTCTCACTGCTTTCTTCCTCTCGGCGACCCTTTCAAAAACTTTCAAAAAGGTATCAATGTCGTCACCCGGGGTCATTTTCTCCAAAACTCTCCTCACAGCCTTACGGATGGAATAATTATCAGCTGACCTTGGAGTTGGAGCTGCCGCCGTACCACAAACCGCCTCTGCGAGCAATTCAAACTGATGCTGCTGTTTTAGGTGCTGCTGTTGCTGGATCTGTTGCATAAGCAGCTTATTTGTCTCCTATTGTGCCAGCTACTGTTGTTGGTGCTACTGCTGCTGGGCTTGCACCAGGTGTTTAATCAGGTCCTCCATGCTGTCTGACATTGCTCTCTGGCTTATGGCTGCCTTCACCCAGGAAATGCAGCACCTCTGTAGCAGTCACACATGTTCCCTGAGAATGCTGCCCGCAATTCTAACACCAAATGTGGTAACACTACTCACTTGGGTGTGTGGTGAGGTATCACAGGAACAGTTTCTATTTAAACATCCAGGCTAGCTTATTCGTGCTTCATAAACCATGCCACAAGGAAAGAAAATAAACAGCCTTTCAATGCAGGCAAAACAAAGTAAACAGTTCCAACAATGGCACTTTAGAAACAGTCCAGGTCACACAGGCTGGATAGCATCCAGTATACCAGCTCAGTCTTGAGACATCACGCAGGAGGCCTTCTTACGTCCACACACAGACCATGTGTGAGAGAAACAGAATACATTTTACAATGTGAACTACACCCAGGGGTAGGGTGTGCGGGCAGCCAGACCCGCACATCTGTTCGGCTGCCCGTAAACCTGACCTGGATGCACAAACAAGCCTCTTACTACTATGTGCACTAGAGCAATGCTTATGGTTTATATCACAGAGAACAACCACCTCAGTGATACATACCTCCCATCAACTATGGGATCTGTGATTTCTATCTACGCCACTGTGTATAGAATGTGTATAGGATAATTGAGTATAATATAGTTATTATGGACGTGAGTTAATTAACATAGGGATAACAGACTCATTGCACAATGTTACGGATATTTCTTGTTGCTAAAACTGATTTTTTTTTCACTTTAAACATTTTTTAAACAACTCTGATTAGTGCAATCATACAGCATACAAGCCTCTGAATATTCAGGTCATGCACTGCACTACTGTAGTGCGGTGTATTGTCACTGCCTGTCAGTGTAATACTAATTGCCCCATACACATGAGATAAGTGTTGGCTGAACCGTCATTTCGCAGTTGGCTATCTCTCCCGACTCCCCCATACACAGAAATATTCCAGCTTTCCTGTTGTCTGTATGAGAGAGTCGCCTCCAGACTCCTCTAGGTGAGGATTATCTACAGGAAGAACAAACGGATTAGCCTCTGAAATTCATGATGCCAGATCCTTCTCTACCTTGATATCATCTGTCAGGAGGCCCCCAAATACTTTATATAGTCGATCAAACCACCCAAAATCAGTGCTTTCATGCCACTTTACTCTTTGTGTGTATAGGGGTGTTAAAACGTAACTTATTGGACGCTTCCTCTTGCCCGACCTAATAGACTTTCATACATTGCAGGCCCAGACACCATTATTAGGTGCCGCTGCACCTGTGCCATCTCTGCGGTGTTCATCGATATTCTGGTGCTCAAGAGTTACCGTATTTTTCAGACTATAAGACGCACCTTTTTCCACCAAAATTTTGGAGGAAAGCGCGTTTTATAGTCTGAACTGTGCCCCGTACTCTATACCTATGGCTGTGGGCTGTGGGGGGAGCGGCAGCGGGGGATGAGCGGAGCACAGGAGGCAGCAGCCGCCTGCTGCAGCCTACGCTGTGCCCGCTGCTAAAGAATATGAATATGCACTGCTCCCCACGCCTATGGGCGTGGAGAGCAATTAATATTAATTTTCCTTAATAGCTTGCACACTGTAGCCGCAGCGCGGCTCCTGCTGCTGTTCTACGGTCTGCTTTTAAAGATCATGAATATTCACTAGAATCCACTCCCATGGGTTGTAGTGCATATTCATGGTCTCTAACATCGGGCACACAGACCGCAGAGTGGCAGCAGGAGCCGCGCTGCGGGTACAGTGTGCATGCTATTAAGGAGAGTGAATGGTAACTGCTCCCCAAGCACACAGTTCTGGCGCGGGGAGCAGTGACTATTCCGGCACAGCATCTCACACTGTGTGACGGCGCATGGCAGTAATGCCATGCACGGCTCACACAGTGAGAGTGTCGGCAACCGAGCAGGACGCAGCGCTGGAGGAGAGAGGAGGTGAGTATAATTGTTTATTTTTGTGTGTGCAGCGTGATGGGAATCAGGGGGTGCCAAGCATACCAGGATGGGGATCAGAGGGTGCCAAGCATACCAGGATGGGGATCAGGGGTGCCATGCATACCAGGATGGGGATCAGAGGGTGCCATGCATACCAGGATGGGGATCAGGGGGTGCCATGCATACCAGGATGGGGATCAGGGGGTGCCATGCATACCAGGATGGGGATCAGGGGGTGCCATGCATACCAGGATGGGGATCAGGGGTGCTATGCATATCAGGAAGAGGGATGAAGGGTACCATACATACTAGGATGAGGGGTGCCATGCATATCATGAAGAGAGATGAGGGGTGCAATGCAGATCAGGAAGAGGGATAAGTGGTACCATGCATACCAGGATGAGGGGTGCCTAGCATACCAGGATGGGGATCAAGGGGTGCCGTGCATACCAGGATGAGGGGGGGCATGAATACAAGGATGAGGGGTGCCATGCATGCCAGGATGGGGATCAAGGGGTGCCATGCATACCAGGATGGGGGATTGGGGTGCCATGCATACCAGGATGGGGTATTTGGGTGCCTAGCATACCAGGATATGGATCAAGGGGTGCCATGCACACCAGGATGGGGGATTGGGGTGCCATGCATATGAGGATGAGGGGTGCCATGCATATCAGGATGGGGATTAGGGGTTCCATTCATATCTGGATGGGAATGAGGGGTGCCATGCAGATGGGGATGGGGGCCACATATAACAGGAAGGAGGGGGCCATATATACCAGGAAGGGGGATATTAACAGAATTGGGGGACATTGCCCCTATAACAGTGTCAGCAGACCCCCTTTCCTTAACAGTGCATCATGACCACATGTTTTGCTTAATTTTTTTTTCTATATTCCTCCTCTAAAACCTAGGTGCGCCTTATTGTCCGAAAAATACAGTATTTTTTAAAAATCAAATGTTTTAACGTGTTAAAAAATAAAATGTGTCTTTTGCTTTTTTCATGTTTTTTTCTTTTTACACAGAATTGTTGGTGCCAATTTTCTTTTGAAACATTTTATTATCTGCTTTTTTCTGGTGTTTTTCTTGTAATATAGGAAAGCCTAAGGCCAGAAATAAACCCCATAAACACTGTACATGGAGACTTTGATATCAAATAATTTCTCTCTGTGGTGTTTGTACAAACAAAAAAGATTTAGAAATGCCTCAAACTTCTGTGTGTGAATCAGACATGAGATCTAATGTGATAGAAGATTACAGTCCGGGGAAGACGGGAAACATTCATATAGACGGGTGGTGATGTAGTCAGTGAAGAACTCTGGCCAAATATGTTTGTAGAGCCGTAGTAGAAGATGATGTCATCCTCTTTATGAAGTAGTTATTTTTCATGTCACGTGTAATGAATATCTCCTGCAGTATAGATAATGCCGATTCCAGTGTCTGTAAATGAGACGAAAATTAGCGTTATGGAAGATGAGTCTATGAGAAACGTATTCAGCTGCCGAGACGAGGAAGAACCTACTTGTTGTGTGTAGCCTAAAATATATAGGTTTTATTAGTAGATGTAAAGAAGAAAACTACTGTAAAATAATAAATCCCCTCATATGTTTCCCCTTATTATCTGCAGTAATTGTATGATGTTACATCGACTCCCCTTCTTCTCATTCAGGTCCCTACAATATCGGATCCTCTCAGTGAAGATTTTCTATAGAAGAGAATCTTCCTGATTGTCCATGTCCATCTTTGATGGGTAAGAGACATGATGGCAGAGAAAATATTACACCTCACCCTAGAGATCCTTTTCCGTCTTACTGGAGAGGTGAGAGATTCTGATGATGTCACATCATTCTTATCTATGGGAATAACAGATGGACAGAACTGGAGAGGTGAGGACTCTGGAAATGTCTGGAGGGAGATATATTAATGTGTCTTTCCATAATCAGGATTACACAGTAGTGAAGAAGACCTCTAGTGAGCGCTGTCAGGCCCCTGTGTCTGAGGGATGGGGAAGACCCCTGAGCCCAATCACAGGGCCTCCACCTCACCCCCTGATACATGACTACATCAATGACCAGAAGATCCTAGAACTCACCTACAAGATGATTGAGCTGCTGACTGGAGAGGTGACACTGCTGGGAATGCTGGGACATTATACATTAATGCTATGATGGGATAGGGGGGATGACAGTATCATTGTATGTGTCAGGTTCCTATAAGGTGTCAGGATGTCGCTGTCTATTTGTCCATGAAGGAGTGGGAGTATTTAGAAGGTCACAAAGATCTGTACAAGGACGTCATGATGGAGGTTCCCCAGCCCCTCACATCACCAGGTAATAGACAGGACTAAATACACACAGCCTATAAATATCTGTATGTAAAGAATGAATTCAGTCCCTGTATGTGTTTCCTGCAGATCTATCCGGTAAGAGGACAACACCAGAGAGATGTCCCCGTCCTCTTCCTCCACAGGACTGTAAACAAGAAGATCCCAATGTTCCTCAGGATCATCAGGTAGATGGAGAGAAGGTGTCATGAGATCTCCCCTATGATGTGTAGACGACTGTGAAGGTCTTGTGTTCAGTCTTGTTTTATCCACCAGTATTATATGTTTTATACTTGTGTAATGAGAACGATGGAGATGGCAGGATTAGAGCTGATCATAGATGGGACTTCTCCATCTGTCTTGTGACTTTTACAATATTTGTTTTCAGAGTGAAGATCTGACCCATATTAATACTACAGAGACATATGTGAGGGATGATGAGCGGTGTACAGAGGAGACTCCTACATATGACTATCCAGGTGAGTAGTAACCACTAAATGCAGAGTAGTCACAGATTCTTCTCAGTCACTGGCTGTGGCTGCTTTATCGGTGGTGTAGTCCAGCCGTATAACAATTATGTGATGACTATTTTGCCACAAGACCACAAAATTGACCTACACCGAAAACTGTTGCAATGGCTTTGAGCATTGAAAGCCCTTTTCTATAGAACTTACAACCTGGGAGATCCACCTACCCCCTGGGATTAGAAGACACTGACCGGTACGTTCCCAGATCTGTAAACTACAAAGCTAAATGACAGCGTTTGTAGAATGTGCTGACAAGTTAGAAAATCAGTTGAAGAAAAATAATGTGATGGGCCAGTAAGAGAAATCGGAGGGTAATGATGCTGTTGGCTTCCTAGAACCCTGATATCTTATTGGCTGGTCTACCTTCTGTCCCTTCTGTGCTGCTGAATGTGCTCATATGGTCCCATATGAGCCACTCTCTTGTTGCCTTGGTTGTACGTTTTGGGTCATTGCCTTGCTGGAAGACTCAGCCACGACCCATCTTCATTGCTCTTACTGAGGGAAGGAGGTTTTTGGTCAAAATCTCGCAATACATGACCATATCCATCTTCCCTTCAGCACGGTGCAGTCGTCATGTCCCCTTTGCAGAAAAGCACCCACGAAGTATAAGGTTTCCCCCAGCATGCTTCACAGTTGGGACGATGTTCTTAGAGTTGTACTCATCCTTCTTCCTCCAAACACGGCGAGTTGAGTTAATTTGTAAGAGCTCAATTTTTGTCTCATCTGACCACAGCACCTTCTCCCAATAACCCACAGAATCATCCAGGTGTTGATTGGCAAACTTCAGATGGGCCTGCACATGTGCCTTCTTGAGCAGGGGGACCTTGCGGGCGCGGCAGGATTTTAAACCTTTAAGGCATAATGTGTTACCAATGGTTTTCTTGGTGACTGTGGTCCCAGCTGACTTGAGATCATTAACAAGTTCCCCCTGTGTAGTTTTAGGCTGATCTCTCACCTTCCTCATGATCAAAGGTACCCCACGAGGCGAGATTTTGCATGGTGCCCCAGATCGATGTTGATTGACAGTCATTTTGTATTTCTTCCATTTTCTTACTATTGCACCAACAGTTGTCTCCTTCTCGCCCAGCGTCTTACTTATGGTTTTGTAGCCCTTTCCAGCTTTGTGCAGGTCTTTGATCTAGTCCCTGACATCCTTAGAAAGCTCTTTGGTCTTGCCCATGTTGTAGAGGTTAGAGTCTGACTGATTAATTGAGTCTGTAGACAGGAGTCTTTTTAAACAGGTGACTATGTACGGCTGCTGTCTTTAATGCAGATAACGAGTTGATTAGGAGCATCTAACTGGTCTGTAGGAGCCAGAACTCATAATGGTTTGTAGGGGATCAAATACTTATTTCTCACTGCAAAATGCCAAAAAAAAATTATCTAATTTATACAATGTGATTTTCTTGTTTTTTTTTTTTTTTGGGGGGGGGGGGGGGGGGTGGATATTCTATCTCTCAATGTTAAAATTAACCTACCCTTAAAATTATAGACTGTTCATGTCTTTGTCAGTGGGCACACTTACAAAAACAGCAAGGGATCAAATACTTATTTCCCCCACTGTATGTCTAAGCTGTGCGTGGTTGATGGCTGTAATATACATTTATTCACGCCTGCAGGAGATGTGTTGGCTCCAGCCCTGGTTTCATGGATTCACGCCACGTCATAAATTCCATTATGTTTTCAATCCTAAAGAATTCAGATTACTGCACAATCTCTCCTGAAATGGGGGCATTAATACTTTCTCTACTCTCCTGGTCAGGACTCATAGTAGCTCCAATGATCCACCATAAACGAGTGCAACTCTGATTTAGTGTTGGAGCTCTTCCCTCATACATATGTTGATATTTGGGGATGTAACGTGTTTTCTTTATTCTATTTGTATGATTTGTGGTGGGATTGGCCTGCCTCACTTATGTGAGTCTGCAATTCCCTGGTAGTCTTTAAAAATAAGGTCTCCATTGCCTTTCCAAAATGTCAGAATCTAAATTTACAGGCTGTTCTGTGGTGTAAGATGGGAAGAAGAATAATCAGGTAGCCGGGTCAGAACCAGGAGAGCAGAGAAAATACAAAATCAGAAGACACAAGAGTAGTCAGTAAACGGGCCGAGGTCACAACAGGAAACAAATACACAAGCCGGGAGCTGAGCACAGAGGACTGACCCAGAGGAGAACAAGGCTGTATCTGGCAGCTGCCGGCAATATGCTTCCAGCTTTAGTAGGGTGCGGTGCTTTCCAGTTGGCTGAAGCAGGGAGCAGATTACTCCAGCTGGACAGCACACACACCCATACTGGCAGACTGGATGGTACTACAGGTCCCAGGCACCCTAATCTTCCTGGTTGGTCAGAGCCTGCGCCACCTACAACTTCTGGTTCTGACGTCTCCTCCATCACCAGCGCCGCCTGCAGGATGAATAAGGCGGCTCCTGGTGACAGAAGCAGATGTCCCAAGAGCAAATCCAGATGAAATGGGACAAACCATTTGCAGAAGCTCTAATATGACAAAATGGCAGAAAACCAGAGCAGTAGAAATCCCCATAAAGTGACTCATTTTGGAAATTATAACCCTCAGTGAAATAATCTATAGGAGTAGTGACTATTTTGACTCCACAGTCGCTTTCCGGAAATTAGCACGCAGTGGATGATGGAGAGTGAAAATTACAAATATACTACTTTAATACCCATCACATTATGCCCAGATTGTGCTCCAGGAGACACACACCGTAAATTAAGTGGGTTCTTCTCACTATAGTAATGCCAAATACATGGAGGCTAAATGTGGTTTGGGCACACTGCAAGGCTCAGAAGTGAGGGGGAGATTTGACTTTGGGAGAGTGGATATTGCTGGATTGGTTTATGGAAGCCATGTTGCTTTTCAAGAGCCTTTGAGCCACTAATAATGTGGAAACCTCTGGTTTTCCATTGACAGATGATGGACCTGAGTGGGGACTTGTTTTTTTGTGAGATGAGTAGAAGTTTTTATTGGTATTATTTTCGCCTACATAACATTGTTTGGTGGCTTTTTATTCCATATTTGGGAGACAGAATGAACAAACAGTTTTACACATCATACTCCACTGGTTCATCCTATGAGGTTTTCTATTAGACTGTGAACTGTCATTGTCTTGGTGAATAATTCAATATTTGACATAACTTGCCATTTCACAGACGTTAAGTAGAAATTTTCAAAAATATAATATTCAAGGATATTTTTATTCATAAATAATAATTGGTTTTATTCTTGGCAGATGACTGTACCAGGAGATCAGAGGGACAGCTGACATCTTCAATTTTTACATCAAATGATCTTGAGATCCCACAGGATACAAATGAAATGAATGCCATTACTCCAAATGTACAATCATCCCTTCACAGCAAAGATCTGTCATCTGATCCTTTGAAACAGGTCCTGTCTTCTGATTCATTACCAACTACTAAGGAAAATCAAAGTCACAAAATAAGCATTAAAAAACAAATTGCTCCTAAAGCAATGAAGCCATTTTCACTTTCAGAATATGGAAATAGTTTTCCCTTCGAAAAGTCTTTTCTTAAATATCAAAACCTTTACCCAGCAGAGAATAGATTTTCTTGTTCCAAATGTGGGGAATGTTTTAACCAGAAAACAGATCTTGTTAGCCACCAGAGAATTCACACAGGGAAGAAGCCATTTTCATGTTCAGAATGTGGGAAATGTTTTGTGAAGAAATCATCTCTTCTTAGTCACCAAAGAACTCACACAGGGGAGAAGCCTTTTTCATGTTCAGAATGTGGGAAATGTTTTAACCGGAAAGCACATCTTGTTATCCACCAAAGAAATCACACAGGGGATAAGTCATTTTCATGTTCAGAATGTGGGAAATGTTTTAGCCATAAATCAGCTCTTGTTAGTCACCAAAGAACTCACACAGGGGAGAAGCCTTTTTTATGTTCAGAATGTGGGAAATGTTTTAACCGGAAGGCACATCTTGTTAGCCACCAGAGAACTCACACAGGGGAGAGGCCTTTTTCATGTTCAGAATGTGGGAAATGTTTTGTAGATAAATCAAATTTAGTTGGGCACCAGAGAATTCACAAAGGGGAGAGGCCTTTTTCCTGTTCAGAATGTGGAAAATGTTTTACCCTGAAATTAACTCTCAATAAACATCAAAGAACTCACACAGGGGAAAAGCCTTTTTCATGTTCAGAATGCGGGAAATGTTTTGTGAAGAAATCATCTCTTTTTAGTCACCAAAGAACTCACACAGGGGAGAAGCCTTTTTCATGTTCAGAATGTGGGAAATGTTTTAACCGGAAAGCACAGCTTGTTATCCACCAAAGAAATCACACAGGGTATAAGTCATTTTCATGTGCAGAATGTGGGAAATTTTTTAACCAGAAATCAGATTTTGTTATGCATCAGAGAACTCACACAGGGGAGAAGCCATTTTCATGTTCAGAATGTGGAAAATGTTTTACCCGGAAAACAAATCTAGTTAGCCACCAGAGAACTCACACAGGGGAGAAGCCTTTTTTCTGCTCAGAATGCGGAAAATATTTTAACCACAAATCAAGCTTTAATAAGCACCAAAGAACCCACACAGGGGAGAAGCCTTTTTCCTGTTCAGTATGTGGAAAATGTTTTACCCTGAAATTAACTCTCAATAAACATCAAAGAACTCACACAGGGGAGAAGCCTTTTTCATGTTCAGAATGTGGGAAATGTTTTGTAGATAAATCAAATTTAGTTAGGCACCAGAGAACTCACACAGGGGAGAAGCCTTTTTCCTGTTCATAATGAGGTATGTTGTGTGAAGGAATAATCTCTTAGTCACCAGAGCAGTCACACAGGGGAGAAGCCTTTTTTATGTTCTTAATGTGGGAAATGTTTTACTTGGAAATCAACTCTTAATAAACATCAGAGAACCCATACACTGGAGAAGCCTTTTTCATATTCGGAATTTTGGAAATGTTTTAACTGAAAATTGCACCATGTTTGGCCTCATTGAAATGAAAACACTCATACTTAGATCCCGTGCCAGCGCCGTTCCAGCGATGTCGGGACTCACGTTCCCGGAGCTCACATGAGGTTGTTACATCACTTGAGCCCTGTGCAAAATCAGTGCCGGTTTCACTGTCCCCGCCTTCGGACGTATTGAACATCAACAGGAAGCCTTTGGTTGTGGCTTCTCTCTGGCTCCTTTGTGATGTTCGATTTGTCTGGAGGTGGGGACTGTGACAACAGCGTTGATTGGGGTATGTTATTGACAAATTGTACAAAAACATATACCAGACAGTCATATAATTAAATGAGAAAGGGAATTACTTCAGAACTTACCATAATTTGTGGACTATAAGACACACTATTAGCAAGAAAAACATCTTGCTAACAAATGAGTGCGTCTTATAGACTGGAGGCAGCTTCCAGTGACAGAGGAAAAAATCAGGCAGTGTCCTTCCTGATCACTGAGAGAACTGCTCTCTCTCTCCTCCAGCACCACACTTCTCTAACCGATTGGTGTAGAGCAGGAGAGGAAGGTACCGGGACCTGCACATCCTGAGTGAGTAGCTTAAGGACCTTCCACCTGACTAGCTCAAGGATCTTTCAGATGTAACACTGTTTTTTACATATTTTCAAAAGTTGTCAGGTTCATTTATGAAATGAGCCATTTCTTAATGATTTTGACCTCGTGAATTCAAATCTGACAATGAATTTTTTTAGTTGTCTCTTGTTTCTATGATATCCGAGAGTTTTCCTTGTACTGCTACATATAATTAATGCATAAAAGTTTCAGGACTTTGAAACATAATTACTTTTGCAAATATAAAGATGCAGAATATTTTGTTATGCCATTTTTCTGATATTTATTTAGAGGAAACTTGGCAACAATTCAAGTAACTAAAATCTGTGTAAACACTATTGTAAATTATAAACAGTTACAGAAATTGCATTACAAAATTTGCTCCTCATTCAGTGACAACTCTTTTGTTTGTCTCTTGTACTTCTGCATCCGATCAACTCTTACAATTGTCCAACTCTAATCTGCAAGCATTGATGGATTCCATTTTCCTTGATATCTTTTCTCTATAGCTGCAATATCTGGGTGAAATCTCTAACCATTCTCGTCCCTCACTGCTCCACAGTTTGATGGAAAAAAGTCTAGAAGCGAATGTAAGAAATTAATCTTTAAAGGACATGTTACAACCCAGATCCTTATAGGTTTTGAGGAGACTTTCCACCAACGCTTCATAGTTATCTGCTTTTGAGTTTCCCAAAAAATTAGTTACCACTAATGCAAATGCTACCCATGCAGCCTTTTCCTTTCTCCGCAACAGAGAAACTCATTATCTTGGAGAAGCATATGAATCAATTAAGACTCTTTCCTTTATCCTTTCTTCGCTCAACTTTGGAAATTTATCAATGAGATACTTGAAAGCTCTTTAGGGAGGAGTAAGCACTGAAATACTCGGATGCTTGTTACTCACTGAGCAATTCCTAATTCTTGGTTGCTCGTCTATGGGAAATTTTAGCCGAAAGAGTTACAATACAAACAATTGTTACCGTCCACCTTTCGTGTCTCCCCTATCTCCTCATAGATAGTAAGCTTGCGAGCAGGTCCATCACTCCTCTTGACATCTGTAGATTTATGTGATTGTTATTCTGTAATGTCTTTTATTGTCTGTACAATTTTCCTCTACAATTAAAAGTGCTGCAAAATACAGTACAGACCAAAAGTTTGGACATACCTTCTCATTTAAAGATTTTTCTGTATTTTCATGACTATGAAAATTGTACATTCACACTGAAGGCATTAAAACTATGAATTAACACATGTGGAATTATATACTTAACAAAAAAGTGTGAAACAACTGAAAATATGTCTTATATTCTAGGTTCTTCAAAAGTAGCCACCTTTTGCTTTGATGACTGCTTTGCACACTCTTGGCATTCTATTGATGAGCTTCAAGAGGTAGTCACCGGAAATGGTTTTCACTTCACAGGTGTGCCCTGTCAGGTTTAATAAGTGGGATTTCTTGCCTTATAAATGGGGTTGGGACCATCAGTTGTGTTGTGCAGAAGTCTGGTGGATACACAGCTGAAAGTCCTTCTGAATAGACTGTTAGCTGCTTTTTTCTTGCCATAATACAAATTATAAGTAAAGAAAAACGAGTGGCCATCATTACTTTAAGAAATGAAGGTCAGTCAGTGCGAAAAATTGGGAAAACTTGGAAAGTGTCCCCAAGTGCAGTTGCAAAAACCATCAAGCGCTACAAAGAAACTGGCTCACATGAGGACCGCCCCAGGAAAGGAAGACCAAGAGTCACCTCTGCTTCTGAGGATAAGTTTATCCGAATCACCAGCCTCAGAAATCTCAGGTTAACAGCAGCTCAGATTAGAGACCAGGTCAATGCCACACAGAGTTCTAGCAGCAGACACATCTCTTCAACAACTGTTAAGAGGAGACTTTGTGCAGCAATCCTTCATGGTAAAAATAGCTGCTAGGAAACCACTGCTAAGAACAGGCAACAAGCAGAAGAGACTTGTTTGGGCTAAAGAACAGAAGGAATGGACATTAGACCAGTAGAAATCTGTGCTTTGGTCTGATAAGTCCAAATTTGAGATCTTTGGTTCCAACCACGGTGTCTTTTTGCGACGCAGAAAAGGTGAACGGATGGACTCTAGATGCCTGTTTCCCACCGTGAAGCATGGAGGAGGTGTGATGGTGTGGGGGTGCTTTGCTGGTGACACTGTTGGGGATTTATTCAAAATTGAAGGTATACTGAACCAGCATGGCTACCACAGCATCTTGCAGCGGCATGCTATTCCATCCAGTTTGCGTTTGGTTGGACCATCATTTATTTTTCAACAGGACAATGACCCCAAACACACCTCCAGGCTGTGTAAGGGATATTTGACCAAGAGTGAGAGTGATGGGGTGCTACGTCAGATGACCTGGCCTCCAGAGTCACCAGACCTGAACCCAATCGATATGGTTTGGGGTGAGCTGGACCGCAGAGTGAAGGCAAAAGGGCCAACAAGTGCTAAGCATCTCTGGGAACTTCTTCAAGATTGCTGGAAGACCATTTCCGGTGACTACCTCTTGAAGCTCATCAAGAGAATGCCAAGAGTGTGCAAAGCAGTCATCAAAGCAAAAGGTGGCTACTTTGAAGAACCTAGAATATAAGACATATTTTCAGTTGTTTCACACTTTTTTGTTAAGTATATAATTCCACATGTGTTAATTCATAGTTTTGATGCTTTCAGTGTGAATGTACAATTTTCACAGTCATGAAAATACAGAAAAATCTTTAAACTTTTGGTCTGTACTGTATGTTGGCGCTATAGAAATAAAATTATTATATTATAAAGGAGGGCCTCATACACATTCTGTTCAAATTGTGATGTCGCGGTACTCCTAGACTCATAAAGGCTATGCCCTAAGTGCAAATCCTGCCCAAAATTACAAGCAGGGTCATCCATACACCCTTGAAGGCACCAATTGTAGTGCCTCATTCAAATATTGTGAACAAAGTGTAGTGGCACTTCTACACTCATAAAGTGCAAAGAAAGGAAAAAACTATAAGCAGGGTCATTCATTGACTCTAGAAGGCAACAACTGGCAGGCCTCATTCAAATATTGAAGATTAAAAATGCTTTATGCGCTGCTGTCATCTGGTGGTGTGGAAAAGTCAGGGCTAATCCAGGCTTTGTTCTTTTTTATCAGAGTGAGCCTGTCAGCCAGGTACTGCTTGATCATCTTTAAAAACCTTTCCCTCCTTGTCATAAATACCCGGTCATCAGGGCATGGACACTGGTAGGGTGTCATGAAATTGGCCCAGGCCTTTGACAGTGTACCCCTGCATCATCTGTACCTGGTGTGTGTGTGTGTGTGTGTGTGTGTGTGTCCCTTGCTTTTCCTCCTTGGTTGGGCAAGGAAGCTTGCCCCCTGCTACTAGCATTGTCTGATGGGAATTTTTTCAACATATTTTCCACAATGGCCTTCTGATAAAGCACCATTTTAGTAGGCCTCTCCACCTCAGGAAGGAGAAATGCAAGGTTCTCCTTGTACCATTTGTCTATCAGGGTGAACACCCAGTTCTCTCTTTTGGCCAAGATGAATGGATGAATGTAACACGAGGGTCACGGTAAAGGCCGAGGTACATAAAGTCTGCCATATGTGCCAAGCTCCCTACAATCAACATTCCCCTGTCTCCACCATGATGACTACTCTCCATTAAAGATGAGCGAATACTTCAATATTCGGTTCCGGTTACGATCACCGATTTTGCAATATTCACCGATTTATTCATCTAATATTCGCCGAACATAGCTGAACACCATTGGATTCAAGGGGAGGCAAAACCAAACGCATACACAACACTTTCAGACGGGCCCAAAAGCTGCCAAAACAGATCAAATTAGGCGCAGACACCAGGAAAGTGGCCTCAATTGACCCACAGTGCAAATTTTATAATGACACAGCAGCAATCAGTCATGGGCCATGCATGAGGTATCAGGGTCTGGGCCAGCATTTACAGCTTTGAATTGAACTTCAAATTCAGACAAGGTGGGTGAGGAATCGGTGTAGGCCTGCTGTGCTGAGAGCCCTGATAACACATGCAACAGCTCAACCTGCTTTTATGCTCAGCCACACTCAGATGGCAGAAATATGAATTTCATAGATTAGTATTGGTACAAAAATTTAAGGAAGGCAGTTGACTGAAAATAAGTGGAAGCCTGCCGGTCTGGAAGGCCTACTGCGAAAGGCAACACACATGAAGGAGACCCAAGCAGAAGTTTCCCCATTTCCAAAAATTAAAGGCTGACACCACCAAAGTGGCATCAATTTCACCAGAGTAAAAATGTTATAATTAGGACCGACACCTCTTACACTTCAGCCAACCCAGCAGATGGAGACCCAATCAGGAGTCTTCAAATTAAAAAAATTAGGGCCTGACACCACCAAAGTGGCATCAATTTCAGTAGAGTAGAACTAGTATAATGGGGACCTACAGCCAACCCAGCAGATGGAGACCCAATAAGGAGTGTTCACATTTCCCTAAATTAGGGGCTGACACCACCAAAGTGGCATCAATTGCAGAAGAGTAGAAATAGTATAACGAGGACCGACACCTCTTCCACTACAGCCAACACAGCAGATGGAGACCCAACCAGGAGTCTCCACATTTCCAAAAATAAAGGCCTGACACCACCAAAGTGGCATCAATTTCAGTAGAGTAGAACTAGTATAATGGGGACCTACAGCCAACCCAGCAGATGGAGACCCAATCAGGAGTGTTCACATTTCCCTAAATTAGAGGCTGACACCACCAAAGTGGCATCAATTTCACCAGAGTAGAAATGGTATAATTAGGATCGACACCTCTTTCACTGCAGCCAGCACAGCAGATGGAGACCCAATCAGGAGTGTTCACATTTCCCTAAATTAGAGGCTGACACCACCAAAGTGGCATCAATTTCACCAGGTTACAAATATAATGGGGAGCGACATCTCTCCCACTACAGCCAACCCAGCAGATGGAGACCCAACCAGGAGTGTTCACATTTCCCTAAATTCAGGCCTGACACCACCGAAGTGGCATCAATTTCAGTAGAGTAGAAATAGTATAATGGGGACCGACACCTCTTCCACTACAGCCAACCCAGCAGATGGAGACCCAATCAGGACTGTTCACATTTCCCTAAATTAGGGGCTGACACCACCAAAGTGGCATCAATTTCAGTAAAGTTGAAATAGTAAAATTGGGACCGACATCTCTTCCATTACAGCCAACCAGCAGATGGAGACACAATCAGGCGTCTTCAAATTTAAAAAAATGAGTGGCAGACGCCACCAAAGTGGCATCAATTTCACTAGAGTAGAAATAGTATAATGGGGACTGACACCTCTTCCACTACAGCCAACACAGCAGATTGGAGACCCAACCAGGAGCCTCCACATTTCCAAAAATTATGGGCTGACACCACCAAAGTTGCATCAATTTCACCAGAGTAGAAATAGTATAAATAGGACCGACAACTCTTTCACTACAGCCAACCCAGCAGATGGAGACCCAATCTGGAGTGTTTACATTTCCCTAAATTAGGGGCTGACACCACCAAAGTGGCATCAATTTCAGTAGAGTGGAAATAGTATAATGGGGACCGACACCTCTTCCACTACAGCCAACCCAGCAGATGGAGACCCAACCAGGAGTGTTCACATTTCCAAAAATTAGTGTTAACATCTGCAGCAGCAACAGCAGGCACAGAAGCCATGCTAAAGATATCACAGACTGCAATTACACGAGATCAATGCAGCACACTAAAAACTAGAACATCGCCTACTCTATACAGTCTGTGATTGGGGTGCAAAAGTCCTTGGAGATCCATGACTTGTTCATCTTGATGAAAGTTAGGCGGTCTACACTTTCATGGGACAGCTGGCTGCGCTTATCCGTCAGGACACCACCAGCAGCTCTGAAGACACGTTCTGAGAGAACTCTGGCTGTTGGGCATAATAAAACCTCCAAGGCGTGACAGGCGAGCTCAGGCCACTCATCCATTTTTGAAGACCAAAATGTAAAAGGGTCCAAACCCTCCCTAATGGTATTGATATTGAGCACTAGATACTCCTGCACCATCCTCTCCAGTAGTTCACCAAGTGTCAGACTTGGACTCTGTTGTGCTGGTACCCGAGCTGGTGAAAAAAATGTGTGAAATGATTCACAGAAATTGCTACTGCTACTTACACTGCTGCTGCTATTGTTTTGGCATTGCTGAATTGACATGCCGGAGGTTGAAAGTCTACAGGTGCGATGCACACAGTACGCCTCACTGCTGTCTTGGGGAAAACCTCTCTTAAGGTTGTGTAAAAGTGTGTTTCGATAATCCAGCATTCATGGGTCCATTTCCAGGGTGGGAAGCATCTGGCAAAATTTACACTTATAGCGTGGATTGAACAACCCAGTAGTCAGCACTATTTTGAATCATAACTATATGGGGATCCTGTTGCAGATAGTGGCACTCATATGTTGGGCTCTTCATTGAGGTCCAAGGCCATGCTGTGTTGGTGGCTGGGTAACACTGATGCTTGTTTCCTCCGTCGCCTCCCGCCAACCACGAACAACAGAGAGGAGATGATTATCCTCTTCATCTCCTGACTGTTACTCGCCCATCACCTCTTCCTCCTCCATTTCTTCCTCGCCTCTTGCACCTTCACTAACATTTTGACTTGTATCACCAGCCCCCCTCGATAGCAGTAATCCATCCACCCTTGGCACCCCCCTGTGTGATGACAGTCTGGATCTTTGAGACATTGTTATACCTTTTGCATCCTCCTCTTCTTCTGGGAAAACCACCTCCTGCCACAAGCTATTCAAAGTCTGCTCCAGCATGTAGATGACCAGAATAGTGATGCTGATGACGGCATCGTCAGCGCTAACCATCTTAGTAGCAATTTCAAAACTGTGCAGAAGGGTGTACAGGTCCTTAATCTGTGCCCACTCCATGAATGTGATATGCCCCACGTCCGTACTTTGTTGGCTCTCGCTATACAACATGAAATACTGCGTCAGGACTCATTGCTGCTGCCACAGTCTTTGCAACATGTGCAGAGTGGAATTTCACCATGTCGGCACATTGTATATCAACCTGTTAACTGGCATGGACAAAGACCTCTGTATCGATGCAAGTCGATGACCTGAGGGGTGCGAACGGCGTAAGTGAGCACACAGCTTCCGTGCTTTCTGCAGCAGCTCATTCTGGCCAGGATAGTAGCGGAGAAATCTGTGTAAAACCAGGTTGAGGATGTGAGGCATGCAAGGCACGTGTGTGAGCTTGCCTCGGCATAGGGCCGCCACCAGGTTCGCACCTTTATCGCACACGGCCTTCCCTGGCTCAAGGTTCAGCGGAGACAGCCATTGCTCAAACTCAGCTCCTTAACTGTATGATGGCGATCTCCAAGGCATATTAATTTTATCTCTGCCTGACTGCAATGAGACCTGGCTGCGCCGTACAGAGGTGGTGTGGATACGCTCTGCACTGTTGGAACGTGTGTCTCATTAAGGCAGAGGTTGAGTGCGCAGGGGGAGGCCTTAGAGGAAGTGGAGGAAGCAGAAGCAGCGGAGGAAGTGGGAAATACAGAGATTTGTTCTGCAAGCCTTGGGGATTCCAAGACTTGCGGAGCAGCCCCTTCCCCGTCTGCCCTCACAGCCACCAGCGTCACCCAGCGCCCAGTCAGCGAGATGTAACGCCCTTGGCTATGCTTACTCGTCCTGGTGTCTATGGTGAAATGCACCCTGGCAGACAGAGATTTAGTCAAGTAACGGGTGATGTTGTCTGCGGCATGCTGGTGTAGTGCAGGCACAGCTTTCTTAGAGAAGTAATGGCGACTGGGCAACTGGTACTGGGGGAGTGCGACGGCCAGCAGCTTTCGGAAACTGTCTGTATCTACCAGGCGGAAAAGCAGTATTTCCGTGGCCAACAGTTTGGAGATGGTAGAGTTCAACCTCTTAGCTTTGTCATGTGTAGGAGGAAACCATCTTTTACGTGACCACAACTGTGGGACAGAGGGCTGGCTGCAGTGCTGAGAGAGAGCAGAGTACGGTGAACCGGACAAACTGCTGGACCGTGAGTGAGGTGCAGGCGGAGATGTTACAGTGGATTGAGAAAGATGTGATGCGCTTGTTCTCTGAGATCTGTCAAAAACAGCAGGCATGTCCACTTCCGTTACAGCTGACGGGCTCTCACTCAGCCTGACTGGAGTGGGTAAAGAACCAGAGGTTATAAAATCCTAAAATGGATAGTTAATGATAAAACTAATTTTGCATCTACCAGCAAGCCCCCTACATATGAGAGCAAGAGTCGTCCACAAAGGGAGAAATACTCTCAGAAATATGCGTCCTAATCGGTCATAGGTAATTCCAATAATATAGTCAGAAATATAAGTCCTCCAGGAATTAAATCTGGAAAAAATAAAAGTAATTCTGAGAAAAAAACTGATTCTTCCAAAACAATGATTCCAACTAATCAGAGAGAAATTTAAAGAATCTAAGACTATCTCGGAGAATCCAAAAATAGCTAAAGACGCAAATGAGAATACAACTAGCAGCAACATTAGGCAACCAATTTTTACTTTTCCAACTTTTGATACAACTGGTTTTATGCAAATGGATGCGACTAATCCTCCAAACAACAAGCGCAAAGAACCAGAATCTTAGAGTATAAAGGGAATAGCTACTTTGTCCGAATCTGATAATTAATCTATCATTAATAATGCTTCTTTCTCTAAGGCTGTGTGCCCACGATGCGTTTAAGCGTTTCTGCAGCGGCAAAAACGCTGCAGAACCACTTAAAAAACGCATGGTAGAAGGCCCGCAATGTTCCCCAATGATAATCCGCATGTGCTGTGCACTTGCTGCGGAAATTTCCGCTGCGGATTATCATTGCGGAAATAAACGCTGGACTACCAATTATTTTGCGGAAGCGCAGCGTTTTCGCCGCCATTGACTTGCATTAGAACGCATGTATTCAGCTTCACTAGATAAGCACATCCAGACCCGGGTACCATAGAAACTGTAAAAAAAAAAAAAGAATAAAAGAAAAAATAAATGTTATATTTACCTTCTGACGGCCCCTGCTGCACTCGTCCTCCCTTGCCGGCAGATCGCGAAAGACTGGAGGACCTGCACTGACGTCATAGTCATGTGACAGGTCACGCGACGCTGACGTCGGCAGGTCCTTCAGTGTACCATTATCTGCCGGCAGCCAGGACGGAGCGAAGCAAGACTGCTGGGGCCATCGGAAGGTAAGTATAGATTTATTTTTTTATTTTTTACCATTCTTTCGGTCACAGTATATAAATCCATGCCGTTTGCATGGATTTATATAGTGTGACCAAGTTGTCAAGCACTTTCCAAGTGATGCTAAAATCGCTTGGAAAGCGCTTTTCAATGCGCATGCGGAAATGCATGTGAAGAACGCTTCACATCCGCTTGTCCCTGGCAGGAAAAACGCATGTAAAATCCGCATGTACAATCCACATGTAAAATCCACATGTACAATCCACATGTAAAATCCGCATGTACAATCCACATGTACAATCCGCATGCATTTTTTTCTGCCAGGGAGATGCAGAAACGCTCAGGAAAAATCCAGAGCATTTCTGCATCGTGGGCACATAGCCTAACAGTCCGGACAAAATACGTCCCAAAATGGACCATTTTATGCCAGATAAATTATCCCAAGTTGTTAGACCAAAAGTATTTACAAAAATAGATAGTATCCAAGCCTCTGAAAGAAATGCATCAGAGTAATATATAAGAGAAATCGTTAATGCATTAAATAATACTTTTGTTTTAGCATTTGAAAGACAAGTCCAACTACTTCAAACCAATATGGAATATATAAGTCAGAGACTTGATAGCAGTGACAAAAAATATTAAGCAGTGGAGAAAAGGAATGTGACTTTAGACAATCAGCAGCAGGACACACAAAAGGAAATTCACTACCTTCATACCAAACTAGCAGATATCGAAGATAGGAATATAAGGAATAACATTAAGCTGAGAGGGATCTCTGAAAAAGTTACTCAGAACAATCTTCCTGACTATGTTAAAAACCTTCTTTCCAAGTCCATCCCATCCCTTACAGAACTTGACTTAACAATTGATAGGATCCATCGCTTGCCTCGCCCATCGTCAATTTTTTCTGAAGTGCCAAAAGACACAATTCTTCGCCTACACTTTTATAATGCTAAAGAAAAAGTGTAAAACTATCTAAAAGAAAAGAGTTTCCTGAGCCATATAATCATATTAAACTTTTTGCGGATTTATCAAAGGACACAATTCAACTCAGAAAGTCCTTTAAAGATATCATCAGTGATTTGCGCCAAAGGGGGATAACTTACAGATGAGGATTCCCTACAAAACTTTTGGTCTCCTATAAAGGGAAAATAGTCCCAATATTTTTGCATGAAGAAGGAAGAAACTTTTTATTATAAATTGGAGACAGAGAACATCCTTCCTCCAGTCGTTATTCTCCAGGCTGACTTAAGAGGGAAAAGATCATCTACATTTTCTTCTTTAGGTTTCCAGTTGTTACCATTACGCATCTTATTGAAGGTTTATTTTTTATTTTTTTTTATTTTCTTCGCAAGACTGTCTCCTTTCACGGAATTCTAACTGTTTTTCTTTTTGGTTTAAAAATATATCTTCTTTTTTTTTTTTTGGAGATGTGACTTGGGAGTTTAATCCCACAAACTTTTTTTCCCAATTAGGAAGGAACTTCCTGAAGAGTAAAGCCCCCGTCTCACATAGCGAGATCGCTAGCGAGATCGCTGCTGTGTCACGGTTTTGGTGATGCAACAGCGACCTCACCAGCGATGTCACTATGTGTGACACTTTGCAGCGATCAGGCCCCTGCTGTGAGGTCGCTGATCGCTGCAGAATGTCCTGGACCATTTTTTGGTCGTTGCCGTCCCGCTAGTCAGCACACATCGCTGTGTGTGACCAGCGGGAGCAGCGATCAGGCTGGTAACCATGATAAACATCGGGTTACTAGGGGCACACGCGCACCTAGTAACCCGTTGTTTATCATGGTTACGAGCCTGCTAAAGTGAGCGGTAACCTCCCCCTCACCGTGGCAGAGTGGTAACCATGATAAACAACGGGTTACTAGGTGCGCGTGTGCCCCTAGTAACCCGCTGTTAATCATGGTTACCAGCCTGCTCCTGCTTCAGCAGGCTGGTAACCAGGAGCAGGTCATCGTGGAAAGATTCTTTCCACGATGTCGCTGCTCCCCGATCGTTGGTGAGCCTGCCTGTTTGACAGCTCACCAGCGACCACATAGCGACGCAGCAACGATCCCTGACAGGTCATATCGTTGTCGGATTCGTTGCAGCGTCGCTAAGTGTGACGGGGCCTTAAGTTTCCTCCTGGAGAACTTTTATGTGTTTATGTATTTTATTTAGGTAGACTTCAATCGTATATTTTACTGCATTTCTTCTATATTTGTGTACTATAAGTGATAGGTAAATATATATAGTATAAGTAAGTTTAATAGTAAATTTATTACAATCTAACCTTTCAAGAATAACTCTTTAACATCCTAACATACTTTTTAATATATTAATCAGTGGTTTAATATTATTCTCTTTCAATATGGACATAAAACTGCTTACATTAAATGTGAAAGGTCTTAACAGTCCTAAGAGACGATTTTTAACCTGGAGGGAAATAAAAGATAGTAAAGTCAACATAATTTGTTTAACACAACTAACCAAGAATACTATACCATATATATAATGGAATATTAATTTATCATAAATACAAAACACACTCAATAAACAATGAATAACCATAAAATTATTTTAAAATATTTATTTAATAGATTTAAAAAAAAAAAAAATACAAATATAAATAAAAATACACATAAATTAGAAAACAGACTCAAGAATATATAATAAATACCCAAATTCATTAACTGTGGGGCATAAATCAATAGGAATCAGATTGAAGTCAAATCCAGACTATGTTTTGAAGTGCATAGTGCAATAAATATGTATAGCAGCAGCTAGAATTATAAATAAGTAAATCTCAGTGGATATATATAAATTAGAGTGCTAAACTAAATACTTAATATGACTAAATAGACACATAGAAGGGAATAAATACCATATAAATAGGCCCCACAACCTATTTATGGTATTTATATGGTATTTATTCCCTTCTTCATATTGTGCCGGCTATGAAGGAGAGTGAAGTCACTGCTCCCCGCGCACACAGACCCGGCGTGGGGAGCAGTGACTTCCGGCAGCTGATCTCTCCTTGTGAGCCGCGCATGGCAGTGACGTCATGTGCGACTCACATGGAGAGATCAGTGCAGGCAGACAGGACGCAGCGCTGGAGGAGAGAGAAGAAAGGGGAGTAGGAGTGTTTATTTTTTTTTTAATGTGCAGCCTGATGGGGATTATGGGGACCATGCATACTAGGACAGGGATTAGGGGTGCCATGCATACCAGGACAGGGATTAGGGGTGCCATGCATAGCAGGACAGGGATTAGGGGTGCCATGCATACCAGGACAGAGATTAGGGGTGCCAAGAATACCAGGACAGGGATGAGGGGTGCCATGCATACCAGGACAGGGATGAAGGGTGTCATGCATACCAGGATAGGGACGATGGGTGCCATGCATACCAGGATAGGGATTAGGGGTGCCTGCATACCAGGACAGAGATGAGGGATGCCATGCATACCAGGACAGGGATTAGGGGTGCCATGCATACCAGGATAGGGATTAGGGGTGCCATGCATACCAGGACAGGGATTAGGGGTGCCATGCATACCAGGATAGGGATGAGGGGTGCCATGCATACCAGGACAGGGATGATGGGTGCCATGAATATCAGGATAGGTATGAGGGGTGCCATGCATACCAGGATAGGTATGAGAGGTGCCATGCATACCAGGATAAGGATAAGGGGTGCCATGCATACCAGGATGGAGGGATGCCAGGCACACCAGGATGGGGATGGGGACCACATATAAAAGGAAGGGGGGCGGCATATATACCAGGATGGGGGATATTGTCAGAATTGGGGGACATTACCCCTATACCAGTGTCAGCAGAAGACCCCCTCCCCCTTAAAAGTGCATCATGACCACATTTTTTGCTTAAATTTTTATTTTTTTATTTTCCTCCTCTAAAACCTAGGTGCGTCTTATGGTCCGGTGCGTCTTACAGTCCGAAAAATACAGTAATTCTTTTCTCCAACATTCCCCTAAATATAAAAAATATATTGAAAACAACATTGAGAATTACTTTAAAGAAAATAACGTAGAAAACATATGCCCATTTATGTTATGGAATGCACATAAGGCAGTTCTGAGGGGAATACTAATACAAATTTCACCCAAAAATAAAAGAGAATAGGGGAAAAAAAAATTCAGTCAAAGCTTTTTGAGAAAGAAAAAATTCAGCAAAATCTCACTACCCCATCCTCAACGATTCATAAGGAAATCCTCAAGATTAGACTAGACCTAAGAAATGCATTATTTTCTCAATATGACAGCTTTACAAAAAGAATAAAAGCAAATTTTTACACTTCTTATAACAAACCTACAAGAATTATGGCACAAAGTGTTAAAACTGCCAGATTCAAACATAGAATCAACAAAATGAAAAAACTAAATGGCTCTACAGCTATTCATCCAAAAGACATTGTTGACTCTCTTGCCGATTACTATGATAATCTATACAATTTAAACTTTGACCCACAGACATTCCAACCTTCCAAAGAAATAATAAGTGCATTCTTATCACAAATTAATCTCCCTTCAGTAACTCAGACACAATTGACTAATCTTAACAATAGTTTCACAGAAGAGGAGATACATGAGGTAATTAATTCACTTAAACCAAAAAAATCCCCTGGACCAAATGGGTATATTAATGAGTACTACAAACTCTTTGCTCCTTTATTAACGCCATATTTACAGTGCATTATGAAAGTATTTGACCCCCTTGAACTTTTCTACCTTTTGCCACATTTCTGGCTTCAAACATAAAGATATAAAATTCTAATTTTTTTACAAGAATCAACAACAAGTGGGGCACAATTGTGAAGTGTAGCGAAATTTATTGGATATTGTAAACTTTTTTTAACAAATTAAAAACTGAAAAGTGGGGCGTGCAATACTATTCGGCCCCTTTACTTTCAGTGCAGCAAACTCACTCCAGAAGTTCAGTGAGTATCTCTGAATGATCCAATGTTGTCCTAAATGACTGGTAATGATAAATAGAATCCACCTGCGTGTAATCAGGTCTCCGTATAAATGCACCTGCTCTGTGATAGTCTCAGGGTTCTGTTCCAAGTGCAGAGAGCATCATGAAGACCAAGGAACACACCAGGCAGGTCCGAGATACTGTTGTGGCGAAGTTTAAAGTGGAAGGCGTATCAGACCACTGCGACACTGATATCGCCGATTCCGATACCGGAAACCAATGCAAGTCAATGGGCACAAATATCGGAATGAAAATAAACCCTTTCTTTCGTTGTAGGTAGTGTTGAGCGATACCTTCCGATATCGGGAAATATCGGATCGGATTGGATCGGACCGATACCGAAAAAGTATCGGATATCGCCGATTCCGATACCGGAAACCAATGCAAGTCAATGGGACATAAATATCGGAATTAAAATAAACCCTTTCTTTCCTTGTAGGTTAATTCTACATGAAGGAAAACAACTAAGAATAATGTAGAATGTATTGGGGGAGGTAGGGGAGACAATAAAGGCATAGAGGTTTAGCCCAATCAAATGGAATAGCAGGAATTACTATTTTTTTAAGATGTTCTGAGTTACGGAAATATTAACTATGTTAAGTATTTTTATATTTTGTCAGATATTTATGTTTCACTACTTCCATGTTCTTCACCTTCTTTTTTACTTCTCCCACACTTTCTCCTTCATCATCCTCAGCATCTTTTTCATCCACTTCTTCTTCACCTTCTTCTTCTTCACCTTCTTCGTATTATTCTTTTTTTTACATTCTTCATATTCTACTTCTTCATCTTCTTCATAATATTCTTATTTGTGACAGGCATTCCTGTAGTTGTTATCTATAAAAGGTTGGACATTACACCTTTTGTTCTGCCCGTCACAAAAGATTCACAACAGGATTTGTCCGCGTTCAGTTTGGCCTGCAGCAGCAGGTCTTTTCCAGGGGCACCACGAGGAGGAACGGACTCACCCCCATACACTGCTTAGTCATATTCTGCTTATAATTTAGATATTATCTTTTGCTCTGAATTTTAATCTTATGCTTAATGTTCTTCCGCTTTTTGTTCTGCAGCTTCTTGTATTTCTGCTTCTTGGTTTTCTGTCTCTTGTTCTTCTGTATCTTGGTACTTGTCTTCTCTTCTTTGTCCTCTTGGTCAACTTCTTCAGGGTCATCTTCTTGGTCTTCTTCAGGGTGGTCGTCTTCCGGGTCCTCGTCTTCGGGGTCCTCGTCTTCTTCGGGTTGGTCTTCTGGGTCCTCGTCTTCGGGGTCCTCGTCTTCTTCGGGGTGGTCTTCAGGGTCCTCGTCTTCTTCGGGGTGGTCTTCAGGGTCCTCGTCTTCTTCGGGGTGGTCTTCAGGGTCCTCGTCTTCAGGGTCCTCGTCTTCTTCGGGGTGGTCTTCAGGGTCCTCGTCTTCAGGGTCGTCGTCTTCGGGGTCCTCGTCTTCTTCGGGTTGGTCTTCAGGGTCCTCGTCTTCAGGGTCCTCGTCAGGGAGATCCAGAGTGATTACCAAGAACCATTTCAAAAGCTTGAACTTGGAAATGTAGCAGAAAGTACAAGAAGGCTGAGGAACTACCGAGGACCAGCTGACGGTACTGGAACCCGGATGGGTAGCAGAAGGTACAAGAGCCAATGGAACTACCGAGGACCAGCTGATGTTACTGGAACTCGGTTACTAAGCAGGAGGTACCTGTGCCAGAAAGCACTACCAAGGACCAGCAGACGTTGGTGGAACTTGGATACCGAGAAGGAGGCACCTAATCCAAAGGCACTGCCGAGAACCAGCTGACGGTACTGGAACCCGGATGGGTAGCAGAAGGTACCCATGTAAAAAAAAGTTCAAGTCCGCGAGCCGGCCGCAGTTACCAAAACCCACAGTCCTACAGGGGGTGCTTGTCCTATTGGCACTATGGAACCAGCCTTCATTGCCAGATCCCGCAGCCCACATAGGAGTCACCTAAACTGCAGGCACCATAGAGTCGGCTAACCCGACCGCATCACGACAGGACAACGCATTGGAGGCAAAGTGACGTTGACACTACCCGGAAACAGCTGGCGTGCTGGAACCAGGCTGGGCAGGAGGGAGTACCCGTGCCAAAGACACTGCCGAGAACCAGCTGACGGTACTGGAACCCGGATGGGTAGCAGAAGATACAAGAGCAAATGGAACTACCGAGGACCAGCTGACGGTACTGGAACCCGGATGGGTAGCAGAAGGTACAAGAGCCAATGGAACTACCGAGGACCAGCTGATGTTACTGGAACTCGGTTACTAAGCAGGAGGTACCTGTGCCAGAAAGCACTACCAAGGACCAGCAGACGTTGGTGGAACTTGGATACCGAGAAGGAGGCACCTAATCCAAAGGCACTGCCGAGAACCAGCTGACGGTACTGGAACCCGGATGGGTAGTAGAAGGTACAAGAGCAAATGGAACTACCGAAGACCAGCTGACTGTTAGAACCTTGCTGTTAGGTTTTTTTTCCTTTGCTGGTCACATGACCTTGTTGGCCTATTTAATCCTGCTCCGCCCTTCTGGCTTTGCTGGACTTCATTGTATATCTACTTTCTAGCTAGCCTGTGCTCTGTGTCTTGCTCTGTTAGTTTGCTTGGTCTACGGACCTCTATGTTCTTTATATTTTGTTTGTTCGTCTGTCTGCTACTATTTCTGTTAGGAGGTGTCCCATATTCCTCCCAGTCCTTAGTACTTGTAGGGATTCCTCCCCCACATCTATAGGTCTTCGTACAGACTAGCTTAGGACTTTAGCAGGTCTGATCGCAGGATCAGGTTCCCTGTTACATCGTAGGGATTCAGCTGAGTCCTATAGTAGGGACAGATCTCCTCTCTTTCCTTAGCTCTGGTAGCAGAACATAACACTGACGGTACTGGAACCCGGATGGGTAGCAGAAGGTACAAGAGCCAATGGAACTACCGAGGACCAGCTGATGTTACTGGAACTCGGTTACTAAGCAGGAGGTACCTGTGCCAGAAAGCACTACCAAGGACCAGCAGACGTTGGTGGAACTTGGATACCGAGAAGGAGGCACCTAATCCAAAGGCACTGCCGAGAACCAGCTGACGGTACTGGAACCCGGATGGGTAGCAGAAGGTACCCATGTAAAAAAAAGTTCAAGTCCGCGAGCCGGCCGCAGTTACCAAAACCCACAGTCCTACAGGGGGTGCTTGTCCTATTGGCACTATGGAACCAGCCTTCATTGCCAGATCCCGCAGCCCACATAGGAGTCACCTAAACTGCAGGCACCATAGAGTCGGCTAACCCGACCGCAACACGACAGGACAACGCATTGGAGGCAAAGTGACGTTGACACTACCCGGAAACAGCTGGCGTGCTGGAACCAGGCTGGGCAGGAGGGAGTACCCGTGCCAAAGACACTGCTGAGAACCAGCTAACGGTACTGGAACCCGGATGGGTAGCAGAAGATACAAGAGCAAATGGAACTACCGAGGACCAGCTGACGGTACTGGAACCCGGATGGGTAGCAGAAGGTACAAGAGCCAATGGAACTACCGAGGACCAGCTGATGTTACTGGAACTCGGTTACTAAGCAGGAGGTACCTGTGCCGGAAAGCACTACCAAGGACCAGCAGACGTTGGTGGAACTTGGATACCGAGAAGGAGGCACCTAATCCAAAGTCACTGCCGAGAACCAGCTGACGGTACTGGAACCCGGATGGGTAGCAGAAGGTACCCATGTAAAAAAAAGTTCAAGTCCGCGAGCCGGCCGCAGTTTCCAAAACCCACAGTCCTACAGGGGGTGCTTGTCCTATTGGCACTATGGAACCAGCCTTCATTGCCAGATCCCGCAGCCCACATAGGAGTCACCTAAACTGCAGGCACCATAGAGTCGGCTAACCCGACCGCAACACGACAGGACAACGCATTGGAGGCAAAGTGACGTTGACACTACCCGGAAACAGCTGGCGTGCTGGAACCAGGCTGGGCAGGAGGGAGTACCCGTGCCAAAGACACTGCCGAGAACCAGCTGGCTGTGCTGGAACCCAGGGTAAATAATAAAAACAGAGTGGAGTCAGAGGCCTAATTGGAGCAAGTTTTAAATAAGTAGCACAGTGAATGTGGACAGAGCAGGAGAAATTGCCGTGAACACAGCAGGGGAACAGCTGACGTTACTGAACCCCAATAACACCGCAGCAAGTGTTGACTGTGCAGACGGCACTTCCGAGCTCCAACTGGCGGTGCTGGAGCTCAGGGATAATACTGAAAACAGAGGAGCCAGAGGTGTAATTGGAGAAACTTTCAAATCTGTAGTAGTGAGAATGTGGACAGAGCAGGAGAAATTGCCGTCCGCACAGCAGGGGAACAGCTGACGTTACTGAACCCCAATAACACGGCAGCAAGTGTTGACTGTGCAGACGGCACTTCCGAGCGCCAACTGGCGGTGTTGGAGCTCAGGGATAATACTGAAAACAGAGGAGCCAGAGGTGTAATTGGAGAAACTTTCAAATCTGTAGTAGTGAGAATGTGGACAGAGCAGGGGAAATTGCCGTCCGCACAGCAGGGGAACAGCTGACGTTACTGAACCCCAATAACACGGCAGCAAGTGTTGACTGTGCAGACGGCACTTCCGAGCGCCAACTGGCGGTGTTAGAGCTCAGGGATTACAGTTCAGGTGGTAGAAACATGAACAGAACAGGAGACCTGGATACTGTTGCCAACCAATTATTTATTCTGGAAGAGGACTGGCAAATTCATGAGAGATCCAGGCCTTGTTCATTTTGAGAAAAGTAAGCCGGTCAACGTTATCGGAGGATAGTCGCATGCGACAGTCTGTTAGTACACCACCTGCGGCACTAAAGACGCGTTCCGATAATACACTAGCAGCAGGGCAAGCTAGCACCTCCAATGCATACTGACTAAGCTCTGGCCATGTATCCAGCTTACAGACCCAAAACTTGAAGGGAGAAGAGCCGTCTGGGAGTACACTAAGAGGGCAAGACATGTAGTCTGTCACCATCTGACGGAAACGTTGCCTCCTGCTGACTGGAGCCGTCTGTGATGGTGTAGACATTTGTGGCGGCGGGGACACAAAACTTTGCCACATTTCGGCCATACTGGTCTTGCCTTGTGCTGAGGCGCTGCTTCTGCTCCCTCTTTGTGCAGAGCTTCCTCCACTGCCTCGACGCACTGAGCTGCTTTGTAAAGCACTAGCAGCACTGCTCTCGGTTGGAATGGAGAACATGATGGAATGCACCAGTGCGTCTTGGTACTCCCGCATTTTACGCTCCCGGTTCAACGGTGTTATGAGGCTTTGTAAGTTGTCCCGGTAGCGAGGATCTAGGAGGGTGGACACCCAATAATCAGCCGTGTTGAGAATGTGGGCGATGCGGCGGTCGTTTCTCAGGCACTGCAGCATGAAATCAACCATGTGCTGCAGACTGCCAACTGGCCAAGAAACGCTGTCCCCTGCTTGAGGCGTGATCTCTGCCTGCTCTGCATCACCCCACCCTCGCTCTAGATACTGACTACTAGAGCATTGTGTACCTCCCTGCTCTGGACAGATGTCTTCCTCATCCATTGACTCCTCCTCATCCTCCTCACAAAGTGTCCCCTGCCTAGGCCTTTGTGAGGAACCACGTTGCGCAGACTGTAGAGAAGCAGATGGCATTTGTGACTCCTCATCCTCCACCACTTCCAAAACCTCGTCCCTTAGTGCTTGCAGTGTTTTTTCAAGCAGGCAGATAAGGGGGATAGTCATGCTGACTAGTGCATCATCTGCACTCGCCATCCGCGTGGAATAATCGAAGGCATGCAAAACGTGGCAAATGTCCTTCATAGAGGCCCACTCAGTGGTGGTGAAGTGTGAACGGCGCGCACTGCGACTTGTTTGCGCCTGCTGCAGCTGGTACTCCTTTACTGCTGCCTGCTGCTCACACAACCTCTCCAACATATGTAACGTTGAATTCCACCTGGTGGGTAGGTCACATATGATGCGATGTTCCGGAAGACGTAATCGGCGCTGCAGAGCTGCAATGCGTGATCTTGCGTTGCTGGAGCCCGCAAGTGAGCGCACTCTATGCGGACCTTGTGAAGCAGTGCATCAAGATCCGGATAGTCCCTCAAAAAACTCTGCACGACCAAGTTGAGCACATGTGCCAGACATGGGATGTGAGTGAGGTTGCCTAGGCCCAGAGCTGCCACCAGATTTCGGCCATTGTCACACACTACCATGCCTGGCTGGAGATTCGCTGGCACAAACCACACGTCGCTCTGCTGCTTGATGGCATTCCAGAGCTCCTGCGCTATGTGGCTTCGATTCCCCAAAGAAATTAATTTTAATACGGCATGTTGACGTTTGGCCACGGCTGTGCTCATATCGGTCATCATAACAGGTAACCGTTCACGGGTCGATGTGGAGGTAGACCGTGACGGCTCCTGCAGCGCTGATTCAGAGGAACTGGAGCATGAGGAGGAGTCAATGTGTACAGACTGGATTCCTGCAATCCTTGGAGTTGGCAGAACACGTACAGCGCCACTCTCAAGATTTGTACCCGGCTCCACAACATTTACCCAATGGGCAGTGAGGGAAAGGTATCGTCCCTGTCCATGCTTACTGGTCCACGCATCGGTGGTCAGGTGGACCTTGCTACTGACGGCGTTTTGTAGCGCATGTTTAATTTTTCCCTCCACATGATGTTGCAGGGCAGGGACGGCTTGCCTGCTGAAATAAAAGCGGCTGGGCACGTTGTATTGTGGGACTGCCAATGCCATAAAGTTACGGAATGTGTCAGTCTCCACCAGCCTGAATGATAGCATTTCAAGGGCCAGTAGTTTAGCAATGCCAGCATTCAGAGCCTGTGCTCGGGGGTGGTTTGCCGAGTATGGGCGCCTTTTCTCCCATGCCTGTGCTAACGATGGCTGTAGACTGGCCTGGGAGTGTGAGGATGACTGGGAAAGTGGTGCTGTGGGTGGAATTACACTGTGTCTCTGTACAACAGTGCCAGAGATTCTTCCATGGCGATCCTGTGAGGAAGCCGAACCAGCTGTGTGTGAGCTGGAGGAAGAGGCTACAACACGAGCTGAAGAGGTGGTAGGTGGCGCTGTAGGTTGGCCTAGGTCTTCAGTGTGTTTTTGTAACTCCACCACGTGCTTGGTCCGCACATGTTTCCACATATTTGTGGTATTGAGGTTGCTGACACTTTTCCCTCTTTTCACCTTCTGATTACACAGCTTGCATTTGACAAAGCAAATGTCATCTGCAACTGTGTCAAAAAAGGACCAGGCACTGCAAGTCTTGGGAGCGCCCGCTTTGGATTTTGGAAGAGCCATGCTCCTAATGGGTGCCGAAGTGGAGGCTACAGGCAACCAAGTCTGCCCCCTCCCTCTCCCTCCTTTTTGGGCCGTTCGGGGAATCTCTTCCTCAGAGCTGCTCCCACCACCTTCCTGTCCCTCACGCCATGATGGGTCAAGGACCTCATCATCTACACCACCCTCTTCAAACAACTGCTTCTCCTGGGTAGTCTCGACAGCACAGTACGCACCAGTTGAGCCGACAATGAACTCAGCTCACCTCATGCACGTCACTGACAGCGTGGGAGAATTCTCCTGCGCATGCGGTGAGCGTGAGAGACTCGGCTCATCTGGATGCCGTCACAGCCTGACAATGAAGAGCGCAAGCATGCCTGCGCTTCTCAGTGTGTGCGGGATGACAGGCTGGATGGCAGCTTTCTGCTGCGATCCCGCCTGTCATCTCGATGTAGCAGAGCTGGAGCTGTCCTGGGAACCATCGAAAGGTAAGAATGATGTTGCTTTATTATTTTTCTTTTATTGCAGGAGATCGTTGGCTTCAGCTGGAATGGGCGTGATGGTAAGTATGGTTTAATTTAGAACAATAAAGAATTGTGTGTTTATTTCAATTAAAGGACTTTATTTTGGGTGTTGTGTTTTTTTTTAAATACTTTACTAGAAATTCATGGCGGTCATGTCTAATATTGGCGTGACCCCATGAATTTCGGGCTTAGGGCCAGCTGATAATACCAAGCAGGCCCTAACCCCTTTATTACCCAGTGAGCCACCGCACCAGGGCCCTGGAATAGGCGTGATGGTAAGTATGGTTTAATTTAGAACAATAAAGAATTGTGTCTTTATTTCAATTAAAGGACTTTATTCTGGGTGTTTGTGGTTTTTTTTAACTTTGACTATGGGGTTAGTAATGGGGGTGTCTTATAGACGCCTCTCCATTACTAACCTGGGCTTGATGTCAGCTGGCATTATAAGCTGACATCAACCCCAACCCTATTACCCCACTGCCACCGCTACAGGGCAGTGGGAAGAGCGAGGCTAAGTGCCAGAATTGGCGCATCCTATGGATGCGCCATTTCTGGGGTGGCTGACGGCTGGTGTTTCTAGCCTGGGAGGGGGCCAATATTCATGGCACCCTTCCTGGGCTATTAATATCAGCCCCCAGCTGTCTGCCTAGCCTTTGCTAGCTATTAAAATAGGGGGGACCCCACGTCATTTTTTTGGGGGGTCCCCCATTTTAATAGCTAGTAAAGGCTAGGTATTCAGCTGGGGGCTGATATTAGTAGCCTGGGAAGCTCCATGGGTATTACCCCCTTCCCAGGCTTCAAATATCTGCCACAGCCATCTGCTTAACCTCCGCTAGAGACTAAATCCTTTATTTTAACACTAAATGACAAGTACAGTAACCAACACTGTCACTGTACTTCATATATATGTGACTGACATGTTTATATCTTTCTAATCTATGTGTGAATCTCTATTCTTTCTGTTGTAAATTGTCGGGTACCGCTGCTGAATTGCCGGTCAGCTTTTTTAAAGAGACGGTGCATGAAAACACTAATATTTTTTTTAATAAATCCTTTACACTAAATGACAAGTACAGTAACCAACACTGTCACTGTACTTCATATATATGTGACTGACATGTTTCTATCTATCTAATCTATGTGTGATGCTCTATTCCTTCTTGTCTAAATTGTCGGGTACCGGTGTATGCCGCTGCTGAATTGCTGGCCGGCTTTTTTAAAGAGAGCGTCTTCTGAGCAGTTTGTCAGCTTTTGGACACCTTTGAAGGTGTTTTCTATGTGTTTCTATGTGTTTTTGTTTGCCTGCCATTGGTTTTAACGGTGTTCGACGGTGTTCTAAGGTGTTCGACGAACAGTTCGACGAACAGTTCCTCGAACATCCCGGTGTTCGACGAACCGAACCCGAACACTACGGGGGTGGCTCAACACTAGAGCAGACCTGTATTCCACCAGATGGAGCCATGGTGTTTTGGACTGTTACTGAAGAGACCCTCTGGAGTGGGAGTCAGAGACTTTATACCCACAGTTTCCATTCAGGACATTCCTCCACAGGATTGGAGAAGTTGGGGGGAGGTGATACTTCACTGTTCAACTAACCAGCATATTTGTCCTAAATTGTGTAATTAGTAAACTGCAGTGGGCTGATGCAATATATACTCAGCAGGCATTTACAAATGAACATACCACAAGAGTGAACGTACAGTCTCATATGAAACAATGACTCAATTGAGGCCTCTGAGAGACTAACAAGAGTAATGGAATGATTGATTTACCTGATTACCAATTTTGTGTCTGGCCTTATGGATGCATAAGATCCAGCTTGCATGTCTTTCTCTGCTTACTATTACTGAATGGAAACAGTGATTCCCGATGCTGAACGCTCTCCAGGAGAGACCCGTGCACCTCAATCTCATGAGCAAGCAAATCTCCAATAAAACACAACAATAAGACTGACATAACCAGTGCTCAGTGCTGGAAAAAGTCTGTATCCCTTAGAGACGTGCTCTCTGCTCTACGTCCATTGGTCCAATAGTCTTTAGTCCGTGGCCAGCTCCTCACACTGATGAAACTGGTGTAACGCCTGTACAAGAGATAGCAGCCACAACACTTATTACTCACATCTTCATCTGTTTTACATAGAGGCAGAATCATTTTATATCCTGGTGGTGGTGCTTCACTTGTAAATGACTTTAAAGCAGTACAGTTGCTGGGCCTGAAAACTCCATTACTTTTTTTCTGCCCTTCACTGACCACTGCTCTTCCAGTAATTCCCCTGCCCCAGCCTGGAAAGTCCAGTATTTACTCACTATGACTCCCAGGTGTAGCCTACACATTACCTTCTCTTCAGTCGTACTGTCCATTGACAATATGGAAAGGAGTCTGCTGCTCACTGAGCAGCTGCTCACTGGGGTAGATGTGGGGGAGGGTGGTAGTAGGGAGCTGCAGGACAGTGAGGGGGGGGGGGTAGAGGGAAGAGTACCAGAGAGGCTAGTCCTGATCTGGCACACCCCAATAAGTTTGCAAAGTTGGTATATGAGGGGGGTGACGGTACAGGGGTAGCACTGCTGCAGCAAGACATGTCCCCTGAAAGCCAGAGGAGTGTCAGCTCCATTAAGGAGGGAAATAGGAGAGCAGGGCAGGCCAGGCAGGTGCTGGTAGTGGGGGACTGAATTATTAGGGAAACAGATAGGGCAATCTGACACAAAGACAGGGATCGTCGAACAGTGTGCTGCCTACCTGGCGCTCGAGTCCGGCACATCGCTGATCGGGTTGACAGATTACTGGGAGGGGCTGGTGAGGACCCAGCGGTCATGGTGCACATTGGAACAAATGACAAAGTTAGAGGTAGGTGGAAGGTCCTTGAAGATGATTTCATGGAATTAGGCTGCAAGCTGAAAGCAAGGACCTCCAAGGTGGTATTCTCTGAAATACTACCAGTACCACGTGCCACGCCAGAGAGGCAACCGGAGATTAGGAAGATAAATAAGTGGCTCAAGAACTGGTGTAGGAAGAAGGGATTTGGGTTCCTAGAGAACTGGGCTGACTTCTCAGTTGGCTACAGACTCTACGCTAGGTACCGGCTGCACCTCAATGGGTGCTGGGGGAGAAAATGGCTAGAAGGTTGGAGGAGTGTTTAAACTAGGGATTGGGGGGAGGGTATTCATTTTATAGGTGGGGAAGATAGTGCAGATAGTGACCTGGGCACAAAAAAAGAAATTGGGGGTGGGGTTAGAACAGTCAATAAAGTAAGAAGGAATAGAGGTACAGAGAGATACATAAAATGCATGTACACTAATGCCAGAAGCATCACCAACAAAATGGAGGAATTAGAATTAATTTTGTTGGAAAATAATTATGACATGGTGGGGATATCTGAGACGTGGCTGGACGAGAACCATGACTGGGCAGTTAATTTACAGGGCTATAGTGTGTTCAGAAATAACTGTACAAACAATCGAGGGGGGGGTGTTTATATGTAAAATCATCCTTAAAACCCATCTTGCGGGAGGATATATGTGAATCTAATGGAAATGTAGAGTCCCTGTGGGTGGAGATAAGGGGAGGGGGAAAAAATCATAAATTACTGATAGGGGTTTGTTATAAGTCTCCAAAAATAATGGAAGCAGCGGAGAATATCCTCGTAAAGCTAATAGATGAAGCAGCGACTCAAGGAGAAGTCATTATTATGGGGGACTTCAACTACCCTGAAATACATTGGGGGACAGAAACCTGTAGTTCAAGCAAAGGTAATAGGTTTTTGACAACTATGAGAGACAATTACCTTTCACAACTGGTTCAGGACCCAACAAGAAGGGGGGCACTGCAAGACCTAATATTAACCAACAGGCCAGACCGCATATCAAATATACGAGTTGGGGGTCACTTGGGTAATAGTGATCACAAAATAATATATTTTCATGTAACCTTTAATAAGATGTGTAGTAGAGAGGTTTCAAGGACACTAAACTTCAGGAAGGCAAATTTCCAACGGTTTAGAGATGATCTTAGTGCAATAAACTGGGACGATATCCTGAGACATAAAACTACACAAAGCAAATGGGAGACATTTATTAGCATCTTGAATAGGACCTGTGCACAATATATACCCTATGGGAATAAACATGCTAGAAATAGGAGGAAACCACTATGGCTAAATAGAGCTGTAAGGGGCTCAATATATGACAAAAAGAAAGCATTTAGAGAACTAAAGCAAGTAGGTAGTGATGAGGCATTAAATAAATATAGAAAATTAAATAAATTCTGTAAAAACCAAATCAAGGCAGCAAAAATTGAGGCAGAGAGAATCATTGCCAGAGAAAGTAAAAATAACCCCAAAATATTCTTTAGCTACATAAATAGTAAAAAACTAAAAAATGATAGTGTTGGCCCCCTTAAAAATAGTCTGGGGAAAATGGTGGATGAGGATGAGGAAAAAGCCAATATGCTAAATGATTTTTTTTCAACCGTATTTACACAAGAAAATCGCATGACAGAAAACATGATCAGTGATAACAAAAATTCTCCATTAAATGTCACTTGCTTAACCCAGCAGGAAGTACGGCGGCGTCTAAAAATCACTAAAGTTGACAAATCCCGGGCCCCAATGGGATACACCCGCGAGTACTGCAGGAATTAAGTAACGTCATAGATAGACCATTATTTTTAATCTTTAAAGATTCCATAATAACAGGGTCTGTACCATAGGACTGGCGTATAGCAAATGTGGTGCCAATATTCAAAAAGGGGACAAAAACTGAACTTGGAAATTATAGGCCAGTAAGCTTAACCTCTACTGTGGGTAAAATCCTGGAGGGTTTCCTAAGAGATGCTATACTAGAGTATCTGAAGAAGAATAACCTCATGACCCAATACCAACATGGGTTTACGAGGGACCGTTTCTGTCAAACTAATCTGATCAGTTTTTATGAGGAGGCAAGTTCTGGACTGGACCGAGGAAATGTAGTGGATGTTGTGTATATGGACTTTTCAAAAGCTTTTGATACGGTTCCACAAAAAAGGTTGATACATAAAATGAGAACAATGAGGATAGGGGAAAATATAAGTATGTGGGTTAAGAATTGGCTCAGTGATAGGAAACAAAGGATGGTTATTAATGGAAAACACTCAGACTGGGTCTCAGTTAACAGTGGGGTACCACAGGGGTCAGTATTGGACCCCCTTCTTTTTAACATATTTATTAATGACCTTGTAGGGGGCATACAGAGTAATATTTCAATATTTGCAGATGACTAAACTAAACTCTGCAGGGTAATCAATACAGAGGAGGACAATTTTATATTACAGGAGGATCTATGTAAACTAGAAGCTTGGGCTGATAAATGGCAAATGAACTTCAATGGGGATAAATGTAAGGTAATGCACTTGGGCAGAGGAAATAAAATGTAGAATTATATGCTTAATTGTAAAACACTGGGCAAAACTGTAACTGAAAAAGACCTGGGTGTATTGGTGGACGACATGCTCACGTTTAGTGGCCAGTGTCAGGCAGCTGCTGCAAAGGCAAATAAAATAATGGGATGCATTAAAAGAAGCATAGATGCTCATGAGGAGAACATAATTTTACCTCTATATAAGTCACTAGTGCAACCACACTTAGAATACTGTGTTCAGTTCTGGTCTCCGGCGTATAAGAAAGACATAGCTGAACTAGAAAGGGTGCAGAGAAGAGCGACAAAGCTTATTAGAGGACTGGGGGGGTCTGCAATACCAAGACAGGTTATTACACTTGGGGTTATTTACTGTGGAAAAACGAAGGCTTAGGGGTGATCTTATTACTATGTACAAGTATATGAGGGGACAGTACAAAGACCAGTCTACTGATCTTTTTACTCTGAGGCCAGAGACGGGGACAAGGGGGCATCTTCTACGTCTGGAGGAAAGAAAGTTTAATCATAATCACAGACGGGGATTCTTTACTGTAAGAGCAGTGAGACTATGGAGCTCTCTGCCGCATGATGTTGTAATGAGTGATTCACTAATAAAATTTAAGAAGGGCCTGGATGCCTTTTTTGAAAAGTATAATATTACAGGTTATATATACTAGATACCTTGATAGGGCGTTGATCCAGGAAACTAGTCTGATTGTCGTATGGAGTCGGGAAGGAATTTTTTTCCCCAATGTGGAGCTTAGTGTTTGCCACATGTTTTTTTTTTGCCTTCCTCTGGATCAACATGTTAGGCTATGGGTTGAACTAGATGGACTTAGTCTTCCTTCAACCTTAAAAATTATGTTACTGTGTTACTTTGTCTGTGCTGTCTCAGGGTTACCCGCTAACCCACAGCTCTACCTCCTTAAGCTCCTGGTCGTATCCAGTGCAGCTGACCTCTTTCGGTCTATAGTCCACTTCACCACACAGGGTACAGGCTGCTCTGGCCATATTACTCTGCCACTGGATCCAGTTACAGAATCTTGCTATCTCTGTTCTGCTTCCTTCCAGTCTCACACTCCTCACTATGCGGCCTCATCTGTCACACTCTCTGTATTTGGCGTCACCTCACTACTCATTCCAGTGCTGACTTCTCTAAGCAGGAAGAAACTCTCTTCTTACTTCCAAACACTCCTCCCATCTGTAGGGCCAGCTGACTGTTAAGTCTTCCTTACCCAGTTGTCCAATCTACTACAGCTCTGATGGGAGATATTACATTAAATTCAGCATTTAACATTGCTCAACCATTATACATGTTATAATGACACAAACTGTAAAAGTCTTCTGGGACGGTGTCCGACATCTTCACACACTTTTACTGTATAACCACGAGTCACTTAAATGTCAGGGACATCGATCTGTCTAGTTAGCGGCAGAAGTGATTGTGAATCAATGTCACCTCTCCTGGTGCAGATAAAAGTGACAACAGGAGCCCGGGAGAGGAACAGCGAGACACCCCGAAAGAGGGAATGGTGCAGATAGTGGCCTATTATGACTGCACAAGCCCATGTACATTGGTAGCGTACAAACAAGGGGAACAAATACCTGAACCTGGCAGATCCAAATTCAGACTGGTAGAAGCACTACTCTGACCCTGGTCTGTCCCTACATGATGGTGGAGGTTGGCACCCTAAGATAACGCAATGGCGCCCCCTATCAATGGTGGCTCACCCTGAATGCTCCTAACAACTCCTAGTTTATCTATGCTTGTGTAGCAACTTACTTGGGAAAATAGGTTAAACACTAAAAACTACAACTGACCCTGCTTGCTCCTGTACAGACTAGATACCTTGACTACACAGTCCCCAGCGGTACCTGCGGGTGAAGAGATAGACCTAACCACAGACTAGGAGATGGCAACTATGGCCTAAACTGCCTAAAACGCAGACAAGTTGCTTCACATTCCTCCTAAAGAACAAGAGGGCAGAGCAGAGTGTGAATTATCTAAAAGAAGAGAAGTGTGCTGAACAAAGGAATAATCCCAAAGCAAGTAAAGTAAGAAACAAAATACCAAACAAAGAATACAGCAAGTACTGTTAACAAATATACTGCCTATTTTCAAATGATAAAAAGAAGAAAAGTGCAAAGTATAGCAAATAAACAGCAAAGCGAAAAACCCTAGCTCCAAATATCAACAGAATGTCAGAATATCCAAATGAATCTATCACCAGCAGGAAACGCAGGCTATAAAGCTGCACCCAAAATGTGATAGGCATCCAAATAAAAATACAAATGTGTAAAGCTAAGCAGGCTGCAGCCAGAAAAGCAGAACAAAACAACCAGTGAAAAGGTGTGGCTCGGCAGAAAGAGAAGCCGACCACAGAACACAAACTGAAGGGATCAAATCCTGGAGCATGACATTGCCACAGACAATTCCTCTCTCTTCCTCCTCCCTGACTTCTCTAGTTTTCCATTTCTGTTGTGTCTTGGTAATTGTGGGTAACATGAGGCGGCCCATTCAGGTTGTACAGGTGGTCTGGCTCTGCCAGGACGGCATCCATACGTGCCGTCACAAGAAGGTTTGCTATATCTCGCAGCACAGTCTCAAGAGAACGGAAACAAACTCCATGTGGACGGCATGAGGGGCCAATATCCTGTAGTGTACAAGGGACAAATACCGCCACACCATGACCAGATCACATATTACCACCACATAGTGACCGAATACTACCATACTGAACATTAATACAAAAACAGAATACTAATATTACCATTACTAATAGTGCAATTATTCACAGGAGCTCTGTGTATAGTATACAGTGTATAGTGTCAGTGTACAGATAACACACTGACTCACTGGTGATGTCTCTAGTTGAAGTCCTTCATCTCCACTTTTCCTCTTCATCCATCGCAGACCGCCATCACTTCTTCTCGCCAGGACTCATCTCTGCATAAAATAACACAGTTATCTAGAGCAGCTTACAGAGCACATTCCCCAATATTTCCCCAACTTCTACACTACACCAGATGAAGAAAAAAAGTGATATAGTGCCGCCCTGCACAGTAACATGAACCCCCCACAGAAAACAGTATCCTCAAAAATAAAATACATTACAGCAGTAATAATATGCTTTAATTAGCCCCTACAGTAATAATGTCCCACATCCTACTCCCATTGTCTTCATCCTGCCCCCATTGTCTCCATCCTGTCCCCAATGTCTCTCCATCCTGCCCCCAATGTCTCTCCATTCTGCCCCAATGTCTCTCCATTCTGCCCCAATGTCATTCCATTCTGCCCCAATGTCTCTCCATTCTGCCCCCATTTCTTTCCATTCTGCCAATGTCTCTCCATTCTGCCCACGTCTCCATTCTGCCTCCATGTGTCTATTTTGCCCCATGTCTCCATTCTGCCCCAACGTCTCTCCATTCTGCCCCCAATGTCTCTCCATCCTGCCCCCAATGTCTCTCCATTCTGCCTCAATGTCTTTCCATTCTGCCCCAATGTATCTCCATTCTGCCCCCATTTCTTTCCATTCTGCCAATGTCTCTCCATTTTGCCCACGTCTCCATTCTGCCTCCATGTGTCTATTTTGCCCCTTGTCTCCATTCTGCCCCCCAATGTCTCCATACTGTCCCCATGTCTCCATTCTTCCCCCTATCTCCATTCTGCCCCCCGGTCTCTATTCTGCCCCGTCTCCATTCTGCCCCCCTGTCTCCATTCTTCTGCCCTGTCTCCATTCTGCCCCGTCTCCATTCTGCCCCCCATGTCTCCATTCTGCCCTCAATGTGTTTCCATTCTGCCTCCAATATGACTCCATTCTCCCCCAATGTGACTCCATTCTGCCCACCTGTCTCCATTCTGCCCCCCTTGTCTCCATACTACCCCCTGGTTTCTATTCTGCCCCCAATGTCTCCATTCTGCCCCCGGCTCCATTCTGCCCCCCATGTTTCTATTCTTCCCTCCATGTCTCCATTCTGTCCCCCTTGTCTCCATTCTGCCCCCATGTTTCTATCCTGCCACCCTTGTCTCCATCCATACTGCCCTCTGGTTTCTATTCTGCCCCCAATGTCTCCATACTGTGCCCATGTCTCCATTCTGCCCCCTATCTCCATTCTGTCCCCCGGTCTCTATTCTGCCCCGTCTCCATTCTGCCCCCCTGTCTCCATTCTTCCCCCATGTTTCTATTCTGCCACCCTTGTCTCCATCCATACTGCCCTCTGGTTTCTATTCTGCCCCCAATGTCTCCATACTGTCCCCATGTCTCCATTCTGCCCCCTATCTCCATTCTGCCCCCCGGTCTCTATTCTGCCCCATCTCCATTCTGCCCCCCTGTCTCCATTCTTCCCCCATGTTTCTATTCTGCCACCCTTGTCTCCATCCATACTGCCCCCTGGTTTCTATTCTGCCCCCAATATCTCCATACTGTCCCCATGTCTCCATTCTGCCCCCTATCTCCATTCTGTCCCCCGGTCTCTATTCTGCCCCATCTCCATTCTGCCCCCTATCTCCATTCTGCCCCCTGTCTCCATTCTGCCCCCTATCTCCATTCTGCCCCCCGGTCTCTATTCTGCCCCGTCTCCATTCTGCCCCCCTGTCTCCATTCTTCCCCCATGTTTCTATTCTGCCACCCTTGTCTCCATCCATACTGCCCTTTGGTTTCTATTCTGCCCCCAATGTCTCCATACTGTCCCCATGTCTCCATTCTGCCCCCTATCTCCATTCTGCCCCCCGGTCTCTATTCTGCCCCTATCTCCATTCTGCCCCCCTGTCTCCATTCTGCCCCCTATCTCCATTCTGCCCCCCAGTCTCTATTCTGCCCCCCTGTCTCCATTCTGCCCCCCTGTCTCCATTCTTCTCCCCTGTCTCCATTCAGCCCCATCTCCATTCTGCCCCCCATGTCTCCATTCTGCCCTCAATGTGTTTCCATTCTGCCTCCAATATGACTCCATTCTCCCCCAATGTGACTCCATTCTGCCCCCCTGTCTCCATTCTGCTCCCCTTGTCTCCATACTATCCCCTGGTTTCTATTCAGCCCCCAATGTCTCCATTCTGTCCCCGTTGTCTCCATTCTGCCCCCATGTTTCTATTCTGCCACCCTTGTCTCCATGCATACTGCCCTCTGGTTTCTATTCTGCCCCCAATGTCTCCATACTGTCCCCATGTCTCCATTCTGCCCCCTATCTCCATTCTGCCCCCCGGTCTCTATTCTGCCCCCTGCCTCGTCTCCATTCTGCCCCCTATCTCCATTCTGCCCCCTGTCTCCATTCTGCTCCCCATCTCCATTCTGCCCCCCGGTCTCTATTTTGCCCCGTCTCCATTCTGCCCGCCCTGTCTCCATTCTTCCCCCATGTTTCTATTCTGCCACCCTTGTCTCCATCCATACTGCCCTTTGGTTTCTATTCTGCCCCCAATGTCTCCATACTGTCCCCATGTCTCCATACTGTCCCCATGTCTCCATTCTGCCCCCCTGTCTCCATTCTGCCCCCTGTCTCCATTCTGCCCCCTATCTCCATTCTGCCCCCCGGTGTCCATTCTGCCCCGTCTCCATTCTGCCCCGTCTCCATTCTGCCCCCCTGTCTCCATTCTTCTCCCCTGTCTCCATTCTGCCCCGTCTCCATTCTGCCCCCCATGTCTCCATTCTACCCTCAATGTGTTTCCATTCTGCCTCCAATATGACTCCATTCTCCCCCAATGTGACTCCATTCTGCCCCCAATGTCTCCCATTCTGCCTCCATGTTTCCCATTCGACCCCCCCATGCCTCCATTCTGCCCTCAGTGTCCCTCACCCTGCCCCCACCCTGTGCGGTTTTGGTGATTTTTTTCCTCTATAGACTTCTATGTGGAGCATAAAAAAATGTCTGTAAGAAACTGCAGATACTTTTTTAAGTGCAGAATCAAAGCTTTTCTGTACTGTAAAAAACAATTAAAAACGCGGTTTCACATCTGCACCAAAATGCATCAAATAAGGGGGAAAAAGCCTAAAATAGTGCACCAAAGATGCAATAACCAGAGGAGATTGTTATTGTGTAGATTGGTGCACAGTATTTATGCTACGTGTGAACACGGCCTTACAGACACAAAAAAGTCAGATGTCATATAGTGAAACTACACAGAGATGAGAAAGTTCTGAAGGGTCCGACTGTGAATGAGGGAACAAAAAATAATCCACAGGTCCCAACTAGAGAAGAGCAGGACGCACAGATGATATTGCAGCAGCCCGGGCTAATCTAAAGCCGCGACAGGGCCTCCCGTCCAGCCACCAATTACCACTGACCTGGATGCTGGACCTGAGTCCCATGAGTCGATCCTCTCATCTCTAGTCCCAGCCGTCCTGGATACAGCAGACAGTCCCGGATTTAGGTCTATGCCCTGCAGTCCCGAGTTTCTGCTGAATGTCCCTCACTGCCACCGCCCCTCTGATAACTCTTCCTGCCGGGGGAGAAAGACATGGTAAATGGGCGTAGCTTGGGGTGTGGATAGGGGCGTGGTCAGACTATGCGTGCCGCATGGTTTCGCCCTCTTTCTAGTCCTCATAGGTTGGCGGTATGCTTGTACTGAGGAGATCTGGGATATCAGTGATTAGGTCCCATATTGTGCACTGTAAGGTCTGGAAAAGCTCCTTCTATCCGTCTCTGTAGCACCAGAGGAAGAACAGAGGGGAAAAGACAGGATTTTCTACATGTCGCGTTATGTAGATGTTCTGCAGATTTATCACAACCGTCCACAAGAAGAAACTGCCATCACAGAGCCGCCTTTAGCTGTTGGAAAAGTTTAACCTTAGTTTTGAATAGTTGCTATAGGCAACAAGGACTTTCTATTTATGCTGGGTCACATGATGCTGGTGCTGGGTGATGTCATGTGACGGAATGTTGTGGGTGATGATGTCACAGAGGGCGTTGTGATGTCACCCTTGGGGTATATAAGGGGGCTCCATCCACCTGGAGCTCATATCTCATTGGCCATATCTTGGTGCTGAGATACCCCCTGGAGACAATGAGGATCGCCATATTGTTTCTGTGCTGTACCCTGTTCTACCCTGTGAATTACCATAGGCTGCCGGTGAGTACCTGTCTATTATTACATATGGAGGACGTTTAGAATCAGCTGCGGCAGGGGAAGGGGATGGGGAGGGGGGTCCTGTAAGAATTTACCTGCGGGAATAAGAGGTTATGGCAGGGAAAGGAGCTTAGGAAGTGACAGTCAGAGGGGATATAAGTGTGGGGTGACCCCTCTGACTCCCACATTCCTGCTTTGTCCTTGTAGTGATTAATGACTTTGGTGTTGTCCCTTATATATCACTTTGCAGTCACCAGTGATCGCTCCGCACTGTGATCCTAAACTACAGTCTCATTTACCTTTTTGCAAACGCCCAGAAGGGGAGGAGTGACATCACACCCATGTGAGCAGATCCCGCCCACTTTTACTGCAGTCGTAATGCGAGCTAGCTGTATTCTGTTTTCATGGAAATGTCAGCAGCTGCTCCCCCTAGTGTTTACAAGATGAAAACATCAAAACAGTTAAAATATTTTTTTCAAATTTTATACCATTGAAACCTTTTTAAATATATATGTGTATTTTTATATAAATACTTTACAATTTTACAATTGTAAAAAAATTGCTGACACTTTCCCTTTAAAAGATCTAAAGACGTTCTGCTTCATGTGCCATTGTGACCAATCACAGCACAGATTATATTTTTTAAACTTTTCTTGAAAAACTGAAGCTGCTCCGTGATTGGAAATCATGTGGAAGGGTTCTCTTTTAGACATTTAGTTAGGTCCAAAGTATCAGTGACATGATGGATAGAACTGTGCAATGATGTCACAGAGGGCTTTGTGATGTCACCCCTGGGTATATTAGAAGCCTCGGCCCATCTGCAGCTTGTATCTCATTGACCATACCTTGGTGCTGAGAGACCTCTGGAGATGATGAGTATCATCCTATCATTTCTGTGCTTTACGTTGCTCTACCCCCCACATTACAATACACTGAGGGCGAGTATGTTCTCATCAATATGGAGGTCACAAGGATCAGCTAATGAGAATATCGCCTCTTGCAGGACTTCTCATACTGGACACGAGACCATCCGTCATATGAAAGTCCAACTGTAAATAATATTCCATGGACCCTGGAGGTGAATCCCAAACTTCTTCCTGATCTTCTCAATGGGATATTTCTGAAAGTTGCTTGATAATGTATCCATCACTGTATAATAACAAGGGCTCTCTGTTTGACTGGATTGGGTATAAATATTCAGGACTTTATTATGTTTTTTTTCTTTATTATAGGATGACCCACTACCCGTGGATCTCAGGAGAAGCACCTATCAAGCTTCCATCAATCTTCCTCTTTGGCTCTTCCGTGACGCAGTTTTTGTTGTGGTGATGACACTACTGACAATACTAGAGTATTTGGCCTTAAGTCTTGTCCTGAGCAAGTGGGCAATGTCTGAACCTGGTGAAACAATCAGAAAACTCCTGAGAACAAAACCATTCTGAAGGAACAAAGTGCTTGTAAGGAGCCGATTTGCATCCCTCAGATTCAGGAGCAAGACTCCAGGAGAACACCTGTCCTGCCCAATGGCAAATGTTCTACTCCATCCATGGCTCCTGCACCGCAGGATGCGAAAAAGGTTCCTAGTTGCAACTATAAAGTGGCGTTCAGTGATATTCTCTGGGTCAGAACGATCCCTCACAACAATATAGGAAGAAGAGCTCGAAGTTCCACGGAGCATAAAGAGAGGTTACTGATTTTTCAGAGAAGCCAACAACCCAGAATTCCAGAGCCAAGAGCACCAGAACCTAGAACACCAGAACCTACCATGTCAGAACCTAGTATGTCAGAACCTAGAATGCCAGAGCCTGAAATGCCTACAACACCTCCACCCAAAATCAAGAGGAGAAGATGTTTCCTTTGATGTCTTAGAGGCGAGGAAGATTGAGAAGGCAACTGCTTGAACTTTCCCATTGCTCGTGTTTTCATCACAGGTTAGTCCTATACATGCTGTCTGATGGGCACCATCTTACTACATACAATGCAGCATTGCACCTGAAATCGAATGGATATTTTGTCACACACTTGCACTTTAGCACCTTATAATTTGGCGCATATATCTATGAACGCTTTGCTAAGTATCACTGTCTAGTATGTGCTTCTGATGAACCTATTTTAGGAAAACGTGTCGAGGTTTGGCATACTATGTACTTGAGTTTGGCGTACTATGTGCTTGTTGGTAAATTCTATTGCCATCTATAATCTACTAGATATTATAATGTCTCTAGTGGGATGCCCCATGCCGAATTGTTGATAACTGACTATGAGCATTGTCCTCTATTTCTTATCTACTATGGTTACAGGTTGATGTGAAGAGAGCTGTGCCATTGGTAGCGATTTTTCTACTGATTTGTCAGTTATATTTATGTTAGTTTAGCAAATTTCTGCTTGTAGGGTCTAATGTTTTAGCATAGTGTATGTTCTGTGAGCTAAATTGTCATACTTATGCACTAGATAGATTATAAATTGTGATGCTTACGTACAAGATAGATTATTAGTTTAATCGGTGATTTTTTAAATATTTTTTAACATCAGGAGACTCAAGAATCGCATCCTACAGAAGACAAGAAGCCTAAATGCCGAAGGGTGATGACCTGTTGATGGCCCACAGCTGGAGGGTCATTACCTCTTGATGGCACAAAACTGGACAGAAGATAAAAACATTTGATAGCACACAGCCGGAGGGTGATGACCTATTGATGGCCATAGCCAGAGGGTCATTACCTGTTGATGGCACACAGCCGGACAGAGGATCATTACCTGTTGATGGCACACAGCCGGATGGTCATTACCTGTTTATGGCACACTGCCGGATGGTCATTACCTGTTGATGGCACACAGCCGGATGGTCATTACCTGTTTATGGCGCACTGCCGGATGGTCATTACCTGTTGATGGCACACAGCTGGAGGGTGATGACCTATTGATGGCCTTAGCCAGAGGGTCATTACCTGTTGATGGCCATAGCCAGAGGGTCATTACCTGTTGATGGCACACAGCCGGATGGTCATTACCTGTTGATGGCACACTGCCGGATGGTCATTACCTGTTGATGGCACACAGCCGGAGGGTGATGACCTATTGATGGCCATAGCCAGAGGGTCATTACCTGTTGATGGCGCACTGCCGGATGGTCATTACCTGTTGATGGCACACAGCTGGAGGGTGATGACCAGTTGATGTCACACTGCCAGATGGTCATTACCTGTTGATGGCACACAGCCGGACAGAGGATCATTACCTGTTGATGGCACACAGCCAGCCAGAGGATAAGATCTTTTGATTGCATACACCGGGTCCCTCCCTGATAACAAGGAACCCTGGGGAATACTGGTCATCTTGATCCCCCACTGACTGTATACTTGCTCCACCTCAGCCTACACCATCATGGAGGACACTTCCACCTGTGTCCACTGTAAGGTTGGACTTTCTTTTATAATTACAGCAGATTAATAAACATCATAAAGCTGTAAAACTATCGAGTAATTTATTATAAATTATTATAAAGAAATATAAAGTATAATAGATAGCTATAGAGGGCATATAAGACGACTAACTATAGAAAGCATGGTATCGCCTGATATGTACTGTATATTCTAGATGGCGCTATTACACTAAATACATCACAACCTTCAGGGTGATATTACCGTACAATGCGAGATCACTAATAATGGCCACAGATTATGAGAAAATGACCAGCTCCATAGTCCTGGAGTTATTATAAATGTCTCTAGTGTGAGGCAGGGACTGGACGAGTGTTGGAGGGAGGTATATTCCCCCAGGACGTCCTTTATGTATCCATGCTGCAGAATCTGCCGTATACTTCTGTTCTAGCAGTCAGACATTTCACTCTGCAGATCACAGGCTCAACATTGTGTAAAACTACCACCGTATATAAGAGCACTCAGAATAAAAACTAGCGGCATGCCGTGCACTGCCCACGTCATGTGTACGGGATACAGGACCTGCAGGACCTGGTACGGCCATTATAGTTGATAGATTAATGATACCTGTGCAGATGAAGGGAAAAAAAATATGTGCAACAACAGGAGGAGAAAGTCTCAAAATGTAATTTGAAAAGTATAATAGTGAAATGGGAAACTTCTGGAGATGCAGATAAGTGGTACCAGGGCGAAACGTAAGTGTAGTCAGACAAGGGAAAAGTGCAAATGATCCAGCGTAAAGGTTTGTTTAGTAGAAAAAATATTAAAACTTCGCTTTTATTAGCCATATAAAACACTGCTCCACAAAGAATACAGCAAATGTGCAACTATCATAGCTTACAGACCTACGCGTTTCAACAAATCATGTCTTAATTATGGCCCTACTACTAGAATGACAAAAAGGCATATATATATATATATATCCACGTGCCTGTATGACCTCCCTACAACGCCTTGGCATGCTCTTGATGAGGTTGCGGATGGTCTCCTGTGGGATCTCCTCCCAGACCTGGACTAAAGCATCCGCCAACTCCTGGACAGTCTGTGATGCAACGTGACGTTAGCGGATGGAGCGAGACATGATGTCCCAGATGTGCTCAATCAGATTCAGGTCTGGGGAACGGGCGGGCCAGTCCATAGCTTCAATGCCTTCATCTTGCAGGAACTGCTGACACACTCCAGCCACATGAGGTCTGGCATTGTCCTGCATTAGGAGGAACCCAGGGCCAACCGCACCAGCATATGGTCTCACAAGGGGTCTGAGGATCTCATCTCGGTACCTAATGGAAGTCAGGCTACCTCTGGCGAGCACATGGAGGGCTGTGCGGCCCTCCAAAGAAATGCCACCCCACACCATTACTCACCCACTGCCAAACCGGTCATGCTGAAGGATGTCGCTCTCCACGGCGTCTCCAGATTCTGTCACGTCTGTCACATGTTCTCAGTGTGAGCCTGCTTTCATCTGTGAAGAGCACAGGGCGCGAGTGGCGACTTTGCCAATCCTGGTGTTCTGTGGCAAATGCCAAGCATCCTGCATGGTGTTGGGCTGTGAGCACAACCCCTATCTGCGGACGTTGGGCCCTCATACCACCCTCATGGAGTCGGTATCTAACCGTTTGTGCAGACACATGCACATTTGTGGCCTGCTGGAGGTCATTTTGCAGGGCTCTGGCAGTGCTCCTCCTGTTCCTCCTTGCACAAAGGCGAAGGTAGCGGTCCTGCTGCTGGGTTGTTGCCCTCCTACGGCCCCCTCCACATCTCCTGGTGTACTGGCCTGTCTCCTGGTAGCGCCTCCAGCCTCTGGACACAGCCAACCTCCTTGCCACAGCTCGCATTGATGTGCCATCCTGGATGAGCTGCACTATCTGAGCAACTTCTGTGGGTTGTAGAGTCTGTCTCATGCTACCACGAGTGTGAAAGCGCAACTGTAGCACCCTGAGGATTCGGCTGCTACAGGGGTATTACGCCTCAAGCCAGAGGTGTGGTATTCCACTCTCGGGTAAGGATGGAGTGTGGAACTGAGCTCAGTAGGCTGCATGCACTACATACATCCCATTTCCGGGGGACAGACCAATGGTACTCCCACTAGAGAAATGTGCAGGTACGACAGTGTCTGTCCCTGGCTGGAGTGGGAGGGGGGTGGAACATCCCAGTAGTGTAGGGGCAGATAGGGGGAGCAGTCTGGGTAATGCTAGGAGCTCATTGGGTGCTGGTCACCTGAGCTCACACATAGAGGGAGTATATAAGGTGGGAACCATCTTAGAACAGGGTCTTTTGTAGAGGTTTAATTAATTAATTGCCAATAATTTCCATCTATCGTCTATTCCATTTGCACATCAGCATGTGAAATTGATTGTCAATCAGTGTTGCTTCCTAAGTGGACAGTTTGATTTCACAGAAGTTTGATTTACTTGGAGTTATATTCTGTTGTTTTAAGTGTTCCCTTTATTTTTGGAGCAGTGTATATAGATACATACAGTGAGTACGGAAAGTATTCAGACTCCTTTAAATTTTTCACTCTTTGTTTCATTGCAGCCATTTGATAAATTCTAAAAAGTTCATTTTTTTCTCATTAAAGTACACTCTGCACCCCATCTTGACTGAAAAAAACAGCAATGTAGAATTTTTTTGCAAATTTATTAAAAAAGAAAAACTGAAATATCACATGGTCATAAGTATTCAGATCCTTTGCTCAGACACTCATATTTAAGTCACATGCTGTCCATTTCCTTGTGATCCTCCTTGAGATGGTTCTACTCCTTCAATGGAGTCCAAATGTGTTTAATTAAACTGATAGGACTTGATTTGGAAAGGCACACACCTGTCTATATATGACCCCACAGCTCACAGTGCATGTCAGACCTAATGAGAATCATGAGCTCAAAGGAACTGCCCAAGGAGCTCAGAGACAGAATTGTGGCAAGGCACACATCTAGCCAAGGTTATAAAAGAATTTCTGCATTACTCAAGGTTCATAAGAGCACAGTGTCCCCCATAATCCTTAAATGGAAGAAGTTTGGGACCACCAGAAGTCTTACTAGACCTGGCCTTCCAGCCAAACTGAGCAATCGTGGGAGAAGAGCCTTGGTGAGAGAGGTAAAGAAGAACCCCAAGATCACTGTGGCTGAGCTCCAGAGATGCAGTAGGGAGATGGGAGAAAGTTCCACAAAGTCAACTGCAGCCCTCCACCAGTTGGGCTTTTATGGCAGAGTGGCCAGACGGAAGCCTCTCCTCAGTGCAATAAATGGATATGAATAGCGGTACCAGAGCGCCAATAACAGGGCAAAAATATTAAAAGGACTGATTTATTAATATACACACAACGCGTTTCGGTGGACACAGCCACCTTCATCAGGTGTGACAAGCAGCAAACAATTGATCCTTATATACATTTGACTAGGTATACAATTACTTAAAAGGGGCGGGGCCAGATACAGAGTAATACCTCTATATTAACCCCTTGAGTTCATATATGCTCAATAGAGTAAAAAGGATTGTTATAAAATAATGCCTAATGAAGCATATAGGGTTCTTATAAAAAGGATTCGCTGTAAAAAAACAACAACTTGTGAATCCTATAATCTTAATACTTCATAGGATATATTGTCATCTACCACCCTATATTTTAGATTATATAAAAAAATAATAATAATTTTTACATACAACATAAAACAATGCATAAATATAAAGTATAAAATTACAATCAGTTTCTATCATTATAATTAGGAAAAGTGGACGAAGAAAGGAAAGAGAAAAAAAAGAGAAAAAAAAAAAAAAAAATTCCAAAAAAAAAAGACCGAACCATTCAGTTCCTATTAGCAATAATGGATGTTATAAATGTAATGTCCCTAAATGCTTATGCTGTCAATCCATTGATAACGGAGCCAAAACATTCGTCTCTGCGGTCACTGGAGAGATATATCCCATTCGCTTTAGACTTACATGCCAGTCCTCATATGTGATCTATCTGCTCCAGTGCACCTGCGGCCTGCAATACATTGGCCGCATTATCCAGGAAATGCACTCCAGATTAAATAAACATCGCCAAAATATTAGAAACGGCTTTCCCCTACATAGTGTTTCTAATCATTTCTTAAAAGAACATCAAAAAAATCCTAATAACCTAAAACTAACTATCATTGATCATATAGTTGATACACACCCTGATAGACTAAATCGTCTCATTACACGTGAAAATTATTGGATTTTCAAAATGGGAACCTTGTCTCCTGAAGGTTTGAACCTTAATATAGAGAAGACAACTTTTTAAATAATTGTTTTCATATTTTAGCAAATTTATTATATATATCTTTTATATGGAGGAGGAGGGGGGAGGAGAGAGAGAAGGAGGGAAGAGGGGAAAGGAGAGAGGGAGGGGAGGAGGGAGGAGAGAGAGAGAAGGGAGAAAACATTTAAAGAAAAATTTTTTTTTTTGTTTTTGAAAAATTTTTTTTTTTTTGGGGGGGGATTTTTTTTTGGAATTTTTTTTTTTTTTTTTTTTTTTTTTTTCTTTTTCTCTCTTTCCTTTCTTCGTCTACTTTTCCTAATTATAATGATAGAAACTGATTGTAATTTTATACTTTATATTTATGCATTGTTTTATGTTGTATGTAAAAATTATTATTATTTTTTTATATAATCTAAAATATAGGGTGGTAGATGACAATATATCCTATGAAGTATTAAGATTATAGGATTCACAAGTTGTTGTTTTTTTACAGCGAATCCTTTTTATAAGAACCCTATATGCTTCATTAGGCATTATTTTATAACAATCCTTTTTACTCTATTGAGCATATATGAACTCAAGGGGTTAATATAGAGGTATTACTCTGTATCTGGCCCCGCCCCTTTTAAGTAATTGTATACCTAGTCAAATGTATATAAGGATCAATTGTTTGCTGCTTGTCACACCTGATGAAGGTGGCTGTGTCCACCGAAACGCGTTGTGTGTATATTAATAAATCAGTCCTTTTAATATTTTTGCCCTGTTATTGGCGCTCTGGTACCGCTATTCATATCCATTTATTGTCCCTTTCCCCCTGTTGGGGTGCGGTAGAGCTGCCTTTAACTTATTGTTCTTTCACCTGTGGGAGGAATTTAATTAGAATCACTACCCTGGTTTTCCAAGCTGCGCTGCCCTAACCCCTCCGGAACGCTGCCGGGGGTGTTGGTGAAGCTGGGCGTCCATCTCGGCGTTACATGCAACTAACCTGACCACGTGATCCACCACCGAGAGATCAGGATCTGTGAACGCCGCTGGAAATAGATGACAGCCACCAACAGAGCGGAGCTTGTGGAGCTTTACACTGGGGTTGTGCAGAGGTGCACAACTTCATAAGGTTAGTAGCCATCCTCACACCCCTCTAACAATTGAAATACTGAGTCACCCATTGCGCCTTGTTCTCTCCTCTCTTTACATATTGAGGACCGTGTTCACATCCACTGTGGCTGTAAGTATTCTATAGGATTCATGATACACTCTTTCTCCCCTTCTCCCATGACAGCACCACCTGAGAGAGGGTATCCGCCCACCAAGGACAGGAACCTACTGAATAAAAAGGCGGTACCTCTCCTCCGCATCAGTTTTGGTTTCTGTCCCTGATGGGAGCCTCACCAGGTGGTACCTCACGTACCTGGGTTATGGACGGTGCGGCCTGGAGGCCGTGGAAGCAGCAGATGGTCCCTGTTCCCAGCCCATCTGGCTGCTGCCCGGGTCTGCGTGTGGGGAGGAGGTGCTGTTTTTTGAATTCCTCCCCGCGTGCGCCGGGGCCTGCGGCCGGGTCTGCGCCTCGCAAGACGAGCTGAGCGCGCCGGCCGGCAGGTCTTCCGGGTCTGCGCACGTGGGGGCGCGTCGCACCCTGTGACGGAGCGCGCCGGAAGTCCGGGCTGAGCACGTGCGGGGTGCTGGAGCGCCCTATCACGGAGTGCTCCGGAAGCCGGGTCTGCGCATGCGCGGGTGGAAAGCCGTTATCCCGCTGCAAGCATGCCAGGTGCCACTGGGCTGCGCGCGCGCAGAAGGGAGTGTATCTGCGGTGTAGCGCGCCAGCTGGCTGAATTTAAATTTAAAAAAATAAATAAATACATTTTTTTTTTGGAATGAGCACGCTGCCGGAAGGGGAGGAGCCTAAAGGAGGTGGAGCCCTACTGCTTTTAAGGATGGGGAGCAATCAAGATGGCGGTGTCTGCATCCCCGCCATGATGAATGAGGAGCCGCAGTCACCTGGGCAGCAGCTGTCACCGCCACAGGAGGTACAGCAGCAGCCGCAGCCATCAAAGCAGCGCAAGCAGCTTAAGCAAATGGAGCATCGAGAATCTTCCCATCGACAAAGTCACAGCAGTGGAGGGTGTGCGAGTTCCGGCAAGACTGGTCAGAAAAGACTTCGTCAGTCCACCTCCGCCAGATGGGAGCCCTCATGTGAACGGCAACCACCGCCTCCGGTACCCTAGTCTGAACGGCAGTGTGGTGAGTGATCTTCGTGAAAGTCTCACCCTGAATAATGTGCTCTTCTCTCTCTTTTCCTCCTTCTTCTCCTTTCATTTCTTGGGGCAGGAGGCGAAGAAGTGTAGTGCTAAAAGTAAAAACAGGGAGTGTGCTTTATGCAAAATTGGTCTTCCCACCTCCTATGCCAAAAACCTTTGCTCGGACTGTATTCAGAAAACCATTGCAGAGGAGTCCCCCAGGTTTTCTTTAGAATTAAAGGATCTAATCCAAACAGAGGTCAGAGAGTCTTTAAGAGGCTTAACCTCACGCAAAAAGAATAAACGAAAACTAGTTTCTTCAGAATCAGAGGAATCAGTGGAGTCCCGTTTTACAAGAGAACTGCCTTCCTCCTCTAATCTCTCCTCATAATCATCGGAGTCTTCGGATGATAATGGGGGGGGCAGACCTTGTTTTTCGGTTGATAATACTGAGAGACTAGTTAAAGCCGTCAGAGGGACTATGGGTATTACCGATACCAAGGTGCCCAGAACAGTCCAGGATGTTATGTTCGGGGGCTTAGACCAAAGGAGGAGACGCTCATTCCCAGTCAATGACAGGATTAAATCACTAATAGAAAGGGAATGGAAGAAACCGGAGAGGAAGGGTCAGCTGCCGTCATCCTCCAAGCGGAGGTACCCCTTTGAGGATGAGGATGCGGCTAAATGGGACAAAACCCCTAAGATTGACGTGGCCATTTCAAAATCTTCAAAAAAATCCACTCTGCCCTTTGAGGATTTAGGAGCCTTAAAAGACCCGCTGGATAAAAAAGCGGAGTCCTTCCTTAAACAAGCCTGGGATTCGTCAGCAGGGGCCCTTAAACCGGCAGTAGCAGCCACCTGCACCGCTAGATCTATGATGATCTGGCTTCAACAATTGGAAGACCAGATCAGGGGGAATGTGTCCAGGGAGAAAATTCTATCGGACCTTCCTCTTGTGCAGGGAGCGGCTGCATTCCTGGCAGATGCATCGGCAGATTCAGTTAGGCTGGCTGCCCGGTCTGCAAACCTCTCTAATGCAGCCCGTAGGGCGCTATGGCTCAAGAGCTGGCCAGGGGATGTGCAGTCAAAGTCTAAACTGTGCTCAATCCCTTGTGAGGGGGACTTCTTGTTTGGCAAAGGTCTAGATGACATCCTAGATAAAGCCGCAGACAAAAAACATGGATTTCCCACGGTGTCTGGTTCCCGGTTTAACAGCTCCTTTCGGAAGAGAAAATACAGCCGCAGTAAAGCTCCCAGAGACCAAGGAAGCTGGAAAGACAGAAAGCCGTATAACAGAGGCTTCATGTTCGGGGGTCCCTCCTCCGAGAATAAGAAAGCCCCTAAGTGACAGTTCCCCCCAGGATCCTTGGAACTTAGGGATAATCAGGAGGGGGCTCACATTAGAGTTCAAAAGCAGGCCCAAGAACACTGTCAAAATATCAGCCCCCAGGGGTTTAGCGGAACAGATAGCCTTACAGCAGGAAGTTCTCTCTCTGCTCAGGAAAGGAGTTCTGGTGGAAACACCTGCACCCGAGCAAGGAAGAGGATTCTATTCGACTCTCTTCCTAATAAAGAAGCCGGACGGCTCCTTCAGGACCATTGCGAACTTAAAGAGGCTGAACGACCATTTAGTCTACAGGCCGTTCAAGATGGAAACAATAAAATCGGCCATAAAGATGTTATTTCCGGACTGTTTTATGTGCGTCCTCGATCTGAAGGACGCCTACTACCACGTCCCGATTTTGCCACATCATCAACAGTTTCTAAGAGTAGCTGTACAAGTCGGCAGGCACGTAAGGCATTTTCAGTTCGCAGCTCTTCCCTTTGGCATTTCCATGGCGCCAAGAGTCTTCACAAAAATCATTCTGGAGGTCACAGCGCACTTGAGGGAAAGAGATATTCTGGTCATCCCTTATCTGGACGACTTCTTAGTAGTGGGCAGATCAAGTCAACTCTGTGCTCTAGCCCTGGCGGACGTCATGGCCAGTCTAAGACGCCTAGGTTGGCTATTAAATCTGGAGAAGTCAAGGCTGGAACCAAAGAGGGTTCAGTCTTTCCTGGGTCTCATTCTGGACTCAGAAAACCAAACCTGTCTTCTGCCAGAGGAAAAGAAGCTGAAGATCAGATCCCTAATATCTCAGGTTATCAGCAATCCGACCATGACCCTGAGGAGTGCAATGTCTCTGTTGGGTACAATGACATCTTGCATCCCGGCGGTTCAGTGGGCCCAGTACCATTCCAGATGTCTTCAACAGGAGATTCTGGCAGCGGACAGGCGGCTCAAAGGTCGTCTGAATGGTAAGATGTCTCTTCCAGATGTCGTGATCAACTCCCTGGACTGGTGGACATCTCCGGTCAACCTATCTTTGGGGGTTCCTTGGACCTTCCAGGTGTCGGATACAATTACAACAGATGCAAGTGCAGAAGGTTGGGGAGCTCACCTAAGGGATCGTTCTGTACAAGGCCTCTGGTCGGACAGCGAGACAAGTCTCTCTTCCAACACGAAAGAGCTGTTGGCAGCGAGAAACGCTCTAAAAGAATTCAGTTCTGCTCTTCAGAGTCCTCACGTCAGGATAATGTCAGACAACAGATCAACAGTCGGCTACATCAATCATCAGGGGGGTACCAGGTCTCTCCCTCTGATGTTAGTAGCGGATCAGATCTTCAGGTTTGCCGAGAGTCGGCTGGTCACGCTCTCGGCGCTGCATATAAAAGGGGAAGAGAACATAAAGGCCGATTTCTTGAGTCGTCACACCTTGAAACAAGGAGAGTGGGAGTTGAATCCAGCCGTTTTTCAGCAGATTGTGGGTCGGTGGGGACAGCCCCAGATAGACCTATTTGCAAACAGACACAATCGGAAGACCGAAACCTTTTGCTCCCTGAATCCAAAAGAGGGGGCGTTTGCGGTGGACGCGCTGCAGATTCCATGGGATTTTACTCTAGCTTATGCCTTTCCCCCTTTAGTACTGATCCCTACTATCCTGAGGAAGATCCGAGAGGAACGGGCGAGGGTTATAGTGATCGCCCCGTTCTGGCCCAAGAGACCATGGTTCACTTGGATGAAGAGAATGTCCCAAGCAGATCCATGGGTTCTTCCGGACATCCCGGATCTCCTCAGGCAGGGCCCAGTCTGTCATCCCCAAAGAGCAGGCCTGCATTTGACGGCCTGGATTTTGAGAGGTCGCTATTGACGCAAAAGGGGTTTTCTCCGGATCTTGTTACTACCCTTCTGGCAAGTAGAAAGCCGATAACAACTAGAATCTATGGTAGAACCTGGGCTAAGTTCTTGTCTAACTCGGGTCAGTCCGCCAAAGGGAGGATTCCTATTGAGGCCATACTAGAATTCCTCCAGAAGGGGTTAAATATGGGACTAGCCACCAGTACTCTTAAAGGTGCAGGTATCAGCTCTGGGGGCACTGTATAATTATGACTTGGCAGCAAATAGATGGATCATTAGATTTATTAAAGCTTGTCATAGATCCAGACCTATTCCTATTCCAAGAATGCCTCCTTGGGACCTTAATTTAGTTCTGGAAGCATTAACCAAACCTCCCTTCGAGCCCTTAGAGAAGGTTTCAGAAAAAATCTTAACTTTAAAGACTGCTCTACTGGTAGCCCTGACATCAGCTCGTAGAGTCAGTGACTTGCACGCACTATCCGTTAACAATCCATTCACTCAAGTATGTACGGATAGAGTAATCTTAAGACCAGACCCGGCCTATCTTCCAAAAGTAGCCTCCAAATTCCATAGGACGCAAGTAATCACTCTCCCTTCCTTCTATCCTAATCCTAGGGATTCTGAGGAACATAAGCTTCACACCTTAGATGTTAGGAGGGTGTTAGTCCGGTATTTGGAAGTGACAAAAGCCTGGAGAAAGAGTGACGCCTTTTTTATATCCTTTCAGGGGGCTAGGAAAGGACTTAAGGTTACAAGGGGGACCATAGCTAGATGGGTCAGGGATACTATTACCTTAGCCTACTCTTCTAGCAATCTGCCGGTTCCAGAGAACCTGAAGGCCCATTCCACCAGAGCGGTAGCTGCTTCCTGGGCTGAGAAGGCGGATGTGCCCATCGACATCATATGTAAGGCGGCAACTTGGTCATCCCCCGCTACATTTTACAGACATTACCGTCTTGACCTTTCCTCTTCTACTGATGTCCTTTGGTAGGAAGGTGTTGCAAACGGTGATCCCTCCCTCTGGTATTTGATCTCTATAAATCTCTCAGGTGGTGCTGTCATGGGAGAAGGGGAAAAGATCCTAGTTACTTACTGGTAACGGGATTTTACAGAGCCCATGACAGCACCCTATTAATTCCCTCCCCTTTATCACTGTGGTGTGCACTTTTTAAGGTGTTTAGTACAAATATTGAGGTGGTGGTTATGTATTAACCTGTCTTCGGAGGCCCTCTCATGCTCTGAAACAAAACTGATGCGGAGGAGAGGTACCGCCTTTTTATTCAGTAGGTTCCTGTCCTTGGTGGGCGGATACCCTCTCTCAGGTGGTGCTGTCATGGGCTCTGTAAAATCCCGTTACCGGTAAGTAACTAGGATCTTTTGCTGCCGTTCTTTAATCTTTTTTCCTACTTAGGTGCATTTTCTAGGCTTTAATATGTATTAGGATATACTTTTACCCTGTAGCCTAAGGGGTCAGGGCACTGATACCACTAATAAAGATCTGCTATCTTCGGTATGAGCTATCTATATTAGTACCTATATATAGACAGCGGTATGACTAACCTCTTATATAGCAACTGCTTCTGACCTACCTCATAAGCACCTGCACTTTTATTGAATGCTTCATTGCATTTTAACAATATATTCTTATTTTTTTGGCAGCCCAATTATGTATTTACATCAGAAAATAATCATGTTAATTTGTCTCATGCTCCTCATTAGTGCTCCTCTATTGTTTTACTATTAACTGTCTCTGTTTCTGCAATTCATATTTTTTTCCTGTATAAATTATAATTAATACAATTTTGTAATTTTTTCACTATTATATGGGACGCTGACTCAAAGTTTTTCCCTCTTGTTTCTTATGTATGGAGGACTATGTGGGGCCCATTATTCTGTATGGAGGACTATGTGGGGCCCATTATACTGTATGGAGGACTATGTGGGGCCCATTATACTGTATGGAGGACTATGCAGGGCCCATTATTCTGTATGGAGGACTATGTAGGGCCCATTATTCTGTATGGAGGACTATGTGGGGCCCATTATACTGTATTCTGGTCGGCCCACGACTTTGTCAAAGTTTTTCATTTTGGCCCTCTGCATGTTTTAAGCTTTACATCCCTGATGTAAAATCAGTATGGGTAAATGTACATGAAAATGGCAATAATGCAAAGCTGCTAATTGGACTTTGCTACAAGCCTCCTAATATAGCTGAACACGAAGAGGATAATATGCTGCAACAAATTAAAAAGACAACAAAAACAAGTCATGGTCAAAAGTGTAGGATCCCTTGAAATTGTTCCAGAAAATGAAGTAATTCTCCCAGAAAATTATTGAAATTACACGTTTTGTTATACACGTTTATTTCCTTTGCATGCATTGGAACAACACAAGAAAACAGAGAAAAAAAGGGAAATTGAACATAATTTCACACAAAATAGGGCGGACAAAATTGTTGGCATCTTGCCAAAATTGTGGGTAAACAACTTTGTTTCAAGCATGTGAAGCTTGTTCAAACGCAATTGTGGCAAGTAACAGGTGTGGGCAATATGAAAATCACAACTAAAACCAGATAAAAATGGGAGAAATGGATTCAATCTTTGCATTGTGTACATATGTGTGGCACACTAAGCATGGAGAAAACAGAAAAAGGAGAAGAGAACTGTCTGAGGACTTGAGAACCAAAATTGTTGAAAAATATCAACAATTTCAAGGTTATAAGTCCATCTTTAGAGATCCACATGTTCCTTTGTCCAAGGTGCACAGATAATGAATAAATTTACAACCCATACAGTCAAATATGGTGGAGGTTCAAAGGTATTTTGGGGTTGCTTTGCTGCCTCTGACTGTGTGCAAGGCATCAGGAAATCTGAAGATCAGCAAAGGATTTTGGGTCACAATATAGTGCCTAGTGTCAGAAAGCGGAGTTTGCGTCCTAGGTCATGGGTCTTCCAGCATGAAAATGAGCCCAAACATACTTCAAGAAGCACCCAGAAAATGGATGGAAACAAAGTGCTGGATAGTTCTGCCCAGCAATGAGTCTGGATCTAAATCCCATTGAACACCTGTGGAGAGATCTTAAAATTGCTGTATGGAGAAAAATATTAAAATTTGAGAGTCCTCAGTGGTAATCTCTTCAGTTAGCCATTAGTCAGTAAGCTTTCGAGACTACTCAGGTCTCTTCATCAGACAAAGTATAACACAAAATCTGAAGAGTCACATATTTATACATAACAGGGCACAGGAATAATGCAATAGATAAGACAAGTGACGTGAAGCAGAACTATCAGTTTCGGAAAAGGATAAGCAGTTGTGGCCGTAAAACTGTGTGGCCACAAGTAGATCTATTCTTTTTTTCTTTTTTTGTGTGGCGATGAGAATTCATCTAAGTTTTTGCCTTGCCTCCCCTACATACAGACCCCCAGTTGGACATTTGCTACATATAATTAAGTACATTACATTAGATGTGATGCAGCTGAAAGTAGCTGGGATCTTGTAGTCCTGATGTGAGTTGGGAATCTTTATCTTGTCCATGGTCATTATAAATGGACGGGTTTGACATATACAGTTGGTGAGGATGAATTTTGTAAGTTTCACCACAAAGGTGAAACTATCCTCCCGGTCAGTTTGCTTTCCCTCCCAGTATCTTTTCATTCTAACAATGTTAGGTTTCTGGGAGATTATACTTGTTCCTTTTATTTTTGGTTCTCCTTAGCTTGCCTTCTTTGCCCTATATGAATGTGTTTTTGTTTCTCATTCAGGGTTTTCGTATTTTACTTCATACTTTCCTTTCCCCTTGTGGATACTGTGTTGCGGCCTCCCCTCTGGTTCCTCAGGAGGTATGAAAAACTCCTCAACGACTTATTAGGGAGTTAGGTCTGTGGTGGCGTTTTTAGTTGTACAGATAGGGCCTTTCTTGTCTGTACAGAGACTAGTTGGGTGAAGTTGCAGCATTCTCCCCTGTGTGAGTTCTCTGATGTTTATTAAGATATGATTTCTGTACAAAACATTTCCCACAATCTGAACATGAAAAAGGCTTCTCCACTGTGTGGGTTCTCTGGTGCTTAAGAAAACTAGATTTATGGTTAAAACATTTTCCACATTCTGAACATGGAAAAGGCTTCTCCCCTGTGTGAGTTCTCTGATGTTTGATAAGAGTAGATTTCGCTGTAAAATATTTCCCACATTCTGAACATGAAAATGGCTTCTCTCCTGTGTGTGTTCTCTGATGTATATTAAGATTTGATTTCTGTACAAAACATTTCCCACAATCTGAACATGAAAATGGCTTCTCTCCTGTGTGAGTTCTCTGATGTTTGATAAGAGTTGATTTCTCTGTAAAACATTTTCCACATTCTGAACATGGAAAAGGCTTGTCCCCTGTGTGAGTTCTCTGATGTTTGAAAAGATTTGATTTATGTACAAAACATTTCCCACAATCTGAACATGAAAATGGCTTCTCTCCTGTGTGAGTTCTCTGATGATTGATAAGAGTTGATTTGTCTATAAAGCATTTCTCACATTCTGAACATGAAAAAGGCTTCTCCACTGTGTGGGTTCTCTGGTGCTTAAGAAAACTAGATTTATGGTTAAAACATTTTCCACATTCTGAACATGGAAAAGGCTTCTCCCCTGTGTGAGTTCTCTGATGTTTGATAAGAGTAGATTTCGCTGTAAAATATTTCCCACATTCTGAACATGAAAATGGCTTCTCTCCTGTGTGTGTTCTCTGATGGTTGATAAGAGTTGATTTCTTTGCAAAACATTTCCCACATTCTGAACATGAAAATGGCTTCTCCCCTGTGTGAGTTCTCTGATGTATATTAAGATTTGATTTCTGTACAAAACATTTCCCACAATCTGAACATGAAAATGGCTTCTCTCCTGTGTGAGTTCTCTGATGTTTGATAAGAGTTGATTTCTCTGTAAAACATTTTCCACATTCTGAACATGGAAAAGGCTTGTCCCCGGTGTGAGTTCTCTGATGTTTGAAAAGATTTGATTTATGTACAAAACATTTCCCACAATCTGAACATGAAAATGGCTTCTCTCCTGTGTGAGTTCTCTGATGATTGATAAGAGTTGATTTGTCTATAAAGCATTTCTCACATTCTGAACAGGAAAATGGCTTCTCTCCTGTGTGAATTCTCTGGTGCCTAACGAGACTTGTTTTCTGATTAAAACATCTCCCACACTTGGAGCAAGAAAATCTATTCTTCGCTGTGTGAATTTTTTGATGTTTAAGAAAAGACTTTTTGAGAGGAAAATTATTTCTATATTCTGAATGTGAAAATGTCTTCTTTGCATTGGGAGCAGTTTGTTTTTTAATGCTTATTTTGTGACTTTGATTTTCCATAGTAGTCGGTAATGAATCAGAAGACAGGATCTGTTTCAAAGGATCAGATGACAGATCTTTGCTGTGAAGGGATGATGGTATATCTGGAGTAATGGCATTCACTTCAATTGTATGCTGTGGGATCTGAAAATTATCCGATTTGAAAATTGAAGATATCAGCTGTCCCTCTGATCTCCTGGTACAGACATCTGCCAATAATAAAACTATTTATTATTTTTTAATAAAAAAATACTTGAATTTTATATTTTTGAACATTTCTACTTAAATTGTCTGTAAAAAAGGCAAGTTATATTAAAAAATTCACTTATTCACCAGGACAATGACTGTCTAATAGAAAACCTCATAGGATGGACCAGGAGCGTGGTGTTCAACTGTTTGTTCATTCTGCCTCCCAAATATGGAGTAAAAGGCGCAGGCTCTGTCCAGCTACTAAGATTAGGTTTGCTGGTACCTGTAGTACCATCGAGTCTGACAGTATGGGTGTGTGTGTGCAGTCCAGCTGGAGTAATCTGCTCCCTGCTTCAGCAATTTGGAAAGCACCGCACCCTACTAAAGCTGGAAGCATATTGCCGGAAGCTGCCAGATACAGCCTTGTTCTCCTCTGGTTCAGTCCTCTGTGCTCAGCTCCCGGCCTGTGTATTTGTTTCCTGTTGTGACCTCGGCCCGTTTACTGACTACTGGTGTCTTCTGATTTTGTATTTTCTCTATCCTCTTGGTTCTGACCCGGCTACCTGACTATTCTTCTTTCCATCTCACTCCACCGAATAGCAGGTAACACCATGGCCCAAGCCTAGGGGTCTCTGTGTAGGTTCAGATCCATGTAGAAGAGTTAAAGGGTGATGAGCAAAGTAATTTGTGAAATCTGTAAACAGGGTAGATAGTTATAAGCCTGTTCGTGGTAGCCATCTTTTGAGCATTCCTAATAGCTAAATGGCGCTCCTTCCCTTCTCAACCTCCCATGTGCCCAGACAGTAGTGTACAACCGTATATAGGGTATTGTCAGATTCAAAAGAAGTTGGAAAATAATTTGTAAGGTCCATTTGTTTCCTATTATCCTTTGTGAAGAATTCCAAAATTATCACCACATAAAGTGACACAAGTCAAATTTGAAAAATGGGGCCTGATTAGAAACATAATACTGACTGCGGGAAGGGGTTAAAGCAGAGGATTACTGAAGTCAAAAACTGTGACTATAGACAATAACACATCTACTGAAATGACCAAACTGAACAGTCTTCATCAGAGAAAAATGAGTAACTAGTGGTGAAACCTCTCTGGGGTAATTAGAGTATGGGGCTCGGGGGCTCTTCTCAATCTAAACTATCGCTAAGGGCCAATATTTTCTGGCAGATGAGTGTCAAGAAGAAATATTAGACATTCAAAGAGAACTTTTTTATAATACTGAAGAGCTGAGGTGTTTTAAATTTAGATCTCAGGCATTTGGAAGAGGTAATGGAGATCTTTTTGAAAGACGACCAGGGAGTTACAGACTCACATAAGTGAGGCCGGCCGATCCCACCAGAATGAAACTATCATAGAGAGTGAAAAAAATAAAAATATGTAAAAAAAATAAAGAATATATAAACATGTAACATCCCCAACAACCACGTATGTATGAGGGGAGAAATCCAACACTAAACTGGAGTTGCACTCATTTATGGTGGACCATTTGGCGCGAACAAGCCGGAACCCCGAAAACTAACCCGAATTTGAAATGCCGAACAAATTCGCTCAATACTATTTATGATGTGGAGTGGATCCATGAAACCAGGGCTGGAGCCATGCCAACACATCTCCTGCAGGCATGAACAAATGTATATTACAGCCATCAGCCACGCACAGCTTAGAGATATATCATGGCGCAGGTGTAATGTTTTCTGTGTAGTTTATGACAATCCTGTTTGAAGTTAGTTGGTTTCAAAAGAAATTGAAAAGTCAGGATAAAGGGAAACTCTGTTCTTATTGTACAGAAATTCACACTTGGCCCTCACTGCACATTTAATGTTGTCGATCATAAAAGTGAAGTTTGGTCAGAAAGACTGGACCTGGTCTTGTAGGGACCATATGAGCACATTCAGCAGCACAGAACGGAGAGAAGGTAGATTCATCTAATAAGATATCAGGGATCTAGGAAGCCAACAGCATCATTACCCTCCGCTTTCTCTTACAGGCCCATCATATTTTTCTTCAAGTGATTTTTTAATTTGTCAGCACATTCTACGTACGCTGTCATTTGGCTTTATAGTTTACAGACATGGGCAGGTAACGGTCAGCGTCTCCTAATCCCAGGGGGTAGGTGGATCCTTCAGGTTGTAAGTTCTATAGAAAAGGTCTTTCACAATTACACAAAGTAATTTGAATATTTTCGAACGGAGGAGAATGTTGGAGTCTAGCGGCAAAATGGTGATCACACGATTGTGATACGACTACACCACTGATAAAGCAGCCACAGACAGGGACTTCTCTGTATTCAGTGGTTACTGCTCACCTGTGTAGTCATATGTAGGAATCTCCTCTTTACACCGCTCATCACCCCTCACATATGTCTCTGTAGTATTAATATGGGTCAGATCTTCACCCTGAAACAAATATTGTAAAAGTCACTGACAGATGGAGAAGTCACATCTATGATCAGCTCTAATCCTGCCATCTCCACCATTCTCATTACACAAATATAAAACATAATAATGATGGATAAAACAGAACTGAAGACATGACATTTACAGCCGTCTACACATCATAGGGGAGATCTCATGACACCTTCTCTCTATCTACCTGAGGAACATTTGGATTTTCTTGTTTACAGTCCTGTGGAAGAAGACGACGGGGACATCTCTCTGGTGTTGTCCTCTTACTGGATAGATCTGGAGGAAACACATACAGGGACTGAATTCATTCTTTACATACAGATAATTATAGGCCGTGTGTATTTAGTCCTGTCTATTACCTGGTGATGTGAGGGGCTGGGGAACCTCCATCATGATGTCCTTGTACAGATCTTTGTGTCCTTCTAAATACTCCCACTCCTCCATGGAGAAATAGACGGCGACATCCTGACATCTTATAGGAACCTGACACATACAATGATACCGTCATCCCCCCGATCCCTTCACAGCGTTACTGTATAATGTCCCAGCATTCCCAGCAGTGTCACCTCTCCAGTCAGCAGCTCAATTATCTTGTAGGCGAGTTCTAGGATCTTCTGGTCATTGATGTCCTCATGTATTAGGGGGTGAGGTGGAGGCCCCGTGATTAATCTCTGGTTATGGAGAGTCACATTAATAAATCTCACTACAGACATTTCCAGAGTCCTCACCTCTCTAGTTCTGTCCATCTGTTATTTCCAAGAATGCTGTAATGTGACGTCATCAGAATCGCTCACCTCTCCAGTAAGCCGGAAGAGGATCTCTAGGGTGAGGTGTAATATCCTCTCTACCATCTTGTCCATCATTTTCCTGGATAAATCAGGAAAATTTTCTTATATAGACGATCTTCACTGAGAGGATCCGGTATTGTAGAGACCTGAATGAGGAAAAGATAAGCTGATGGATAAGACCATTTTTCTGCAAACGATGATGCGGAATCCAAAATGTACCACGAGTACCCTTCATCCCTTAATCTGGTGTTCAGGTCTGTTGCCTGTATATTAAAATCTGTGACAGTCGAGCAGTACCTTCTCAACCATAAAAATTGTCCCTTGGATTTTCCTCTTTTTATGGGGATGGGGGTGGTGGTTATCCCACTTCAGTAGTTTATTAGTGCTTGAAGGTTTCTGGTAGATGAGTGTCCCTAGGGTCCCGTTACAATCCTTCTTGATCAGTACATGCAGGAAAGGCAACTGGTAATAATTGGTGTTGGTCTGCTCCTTTAAATAAAATGTACTTTTCAGGTTATATCCTCAGTACCCTCATTTTTCATCCCTTCTTTTGAGGCCCACACAGTCAGACTCTACTGGCCCTTCTCCCTGCGAGTGGCGGCTGTGTATCGCCCTCCGGGCCACTCCCTTCAGTTTGTGGATCACTTTGCCACTTGGCTTCCAAAATTTCTATCCTATGACATCCCCACCCTCATCATGGGAGATTTTAACATCCCAATAGGCGATTCCCTCTTCCCATCTGCCGCTCATCTTTTATCGCTAACTTCCTCCTTCGGCCTTTCACAGCTTACTAATTCTCCTACACATGAAGATGGAAATACTCTTTGACCTGATCTTCACCCGGCTCTGTTCAATACATGACTTTACTAACTCTCCTCTTCCACTCTCTGATCACAACCTTCTTTCATTCTCTGTCAAGAACTGTCACCCTGCTCAAGACACCCTCACTTTCCACACTTATAGAAATATACATGGCATTAACACCCAGAAATTTATGAAAACGTTGCAATCATCATTGGCCCCAATCTCCACCCTCTCATGCCCTGACTCTGCACTGAAGCATTATAACGAAACATTGCAATGTGCCCTGGATAAAGGCGCACCTTCTACACAGAGAACAACTCGGCACAGACGGCGACAACCTTGGAACACGCTGCAAACACGTTTTCTCCAGCGGGGCTCCAGGTGTGCCGAACGGCTGTGGACAAAATCTAATCTGGCTGAAGATTTCCTCCATTATAAATTTATGCTTAAAACCTATAACTCCGCCCTTCACCTCTCCAAACAAACCTACTTTGAGGCTATGTGCCCACGATGCAGAAATGAAGCAGAAAATTTCTGCAGCATTTATGCATCTCCCTGGCGGAAAAAATGCATGCAGATTGTGCATGCGTTTTTCCTGCAGAATACATGCGGAATACATGCGGATTCACATGCGTTAACGCATGTGTTTCCGCATGCGGACTGACAAGCACTTTCCAGGCGATAGCATCACTTGGAAAGTGCTTGACAACTAGGTCACACTGTATAAATCCATGCAAACGGCATGGATTTATACAGTGTGACCGTAAAAATAAAAAAATAAAGCTATACTTACCTCCGATGCCGCCGTGTGTGCTGTCACGCTCCTTCCTGGTTCCTTCCTGGCTTGCCGGCATCTCGCGAGACAGCCTGCGGTCACATGACTGCGACGTCATCTCAGGTCCTGGAAGGAGAAGCGCTGCAGGGGCCGCCGGACAGGTGAATATAAACTTTATTTTTTATTTTATTCTTTTTTTTACAGGTACAATGGTACCCAGGTCTGGATGAGAGTCTTCTCTCCTCCAGAACTGGGTACCATCCGCACATTGAAACGCATATTATCCGCTTGTACAAATGTACAGACACGGATTCTATGCGTCTCAATGCAAGTCAATGGCATGGCTTCCGCAAAATTAATGAACATGCTGTGGATTTATGAGCGCTGCAGAAACGTTGCGGAAAAATCCGCAGCATGTGCATTGACATTGCGGAATGCCATTGGGGACCATGGGGTGCGGATTACCATGCGTTTTTGATGCGTTTCCGCAGCGGAAACGCATGAAAAAAGCATTGTGTGCACGCAGCCTAACAACCTCATCATCTCATGGCCCAATAATCCTAAACACCTGTTTGACACTTTTCATTCTCTCCTTAATCAAACAGCACATGCCCCAACCAAAAACCTCAGCACTGACGATCTGGACAATTATTTCAAAGAAAAAATTGACCATATCCGACAGGAAATTTTCTCTCAATCCCCAAATGTAATGCATGCTCCTCCCTCCCACATTGTATCTTGATCATTTTCTGACTTCGAACCAGTCACGGAAGATGAAGTGACAAGGCTCCTTACTTCCTCTCGCTCTACCACCTGCACCAGTGACCCTATTCCTTCACATCTCCTTCAGTCCCTTTCTCCAGATGTCACCACTCACCTAACTAAAATATTCAACCTCTACCTCTCATCTTGTATTTTTCCCTCCTTTTTTAAACACTCCAGCATACATCCATTACTTAAAAAAACATCCCTCGACCAGAACTGTGCTGCTAACTACAGACCTGTTTCCAATCTTCCCTTTATATCTAAACTCCTGGAACGACTGGTCCACTCTTGTATAATACGCTATCTCTCAGATAACTCCCTTCTTGACCCTTTACAATCTGGTTTCCGCTGTTTACATTCTACTGAAACTGAACTCACTAAAGTTTCTAATGATCTACTAACAGCCAAATCTAATGGTCACTACTCCCTGCTGATTCTCCTGGATCTCTCTGCAGCATTCGACACTGTGGATCTACCTCTCTGACCGCTCCTTCACTGTGTCTTTTGCTGGCTCCTCTTCTTCTCCCCTCCCCCTTATTGGCGGGGTTCCTCAAGGATCAGTCCTAGAAGCCCTTCTTTTCTACTTATATATCGCTCCTATTGGACAAACAATCAGCAGATTCGGTTTTTAGTACCATCTCTATGCTGATGACACCCAATTATACACCTCTTCTCCGGACATCACCCCTGCATTATTACAAAATACCAGTGATTGTCTTTCCGCTGTCTCTAACACTATGTCCTCCCTCTATCTAAAATTTAATCTGTCAAAAACTAAACTACTCCTATTTCCTCCCTCCACTAACCTATCTATGCCTGATATTGCCATTTCTGTTTGTGACTCCATCATTACTCGCCAGCAACATGCTGGCTGTCTTGGGGTCAAGCTTGATTCAGATCTTTCCTTCACTCCTCACATCAAATCACTCGCTCGCTCGTGTCATCTACACCTTAAAAACATCTCTAGAATCAGAAATTTTCTTACCTTTGACTCTGTAAAAACTCTTATGTAGCTCTTATTCATTCTCGTCTGGACTATTGCAACTCTTTACTTATCGATCTCCCCCTTTATAAACTTTCCCCTCTCCAATCCGTCCTGAACGCAGGAGTCAGGGTCATATTCCTCACCAACCGATACAACGATGTCTCTTCCCTGTGCCAGTCATTGCACTGATTGCCCATCCAATACAGAGTTCAATATAAACTTATCGCTCTTACCCACAAAACTCTTGATGATTCAGCAACGCCCTACATCACCTCCCTCGTCTCAGTCTACCACCCTACCCGTGCCCTCAGTTCTGCTAATGACTTAAAACTAAAATCCTCCGTAATCCGAACCTCCCACTCCAGTCTCCAAGATTTCTCGCATGCTGCTCCAATTCTTTGGAATGCACTACCCAGGACAATTTGATTAATTCCCAATACCCACAGTTTAAAGCGTGCCCTAAAAAACCATTTCTTTATACTGGCCTATCACCTCAACACACTTATCTAACTGTCCCAGTTTGGCCCATATTAAAATTTTCTTCAAAATCATGCTCATACCATTCATGCACTGAATAGCCTCTGTCTGTACTGTACACATACTGGCTGGCGACCAGTTCATGTGGTGTTATGTACTTACCCTATTTAGTATATTAAGGCTGTATTATACAATATATGTACATTTTACCTTTTGTGTCTCCCCTATTACCTTATAGACTGTAAGCTTGTGAGCAGGGCCCTCACTCCTTTTAATATCTGAGTTATGCTTATTCTGTAAAGTCTGTATTGTCAATATAAGTCCCCCTTAAAATTGTAAAGTGCTGTGGAATATGTTGTCGCTATAAAAATTATTATTATAATAAATTCAGATGTAAATCTAAGGCCCACTCTATTGATGTTGAGTTCCCCGACAAATTAAAAAGATTGTTCACTCGTCCCTGACCAGGTGATAAAAATGCAGTCAATATATTTGTACCATACCCCAATATATGGATGCCATCCCTGAATATTGAGGATTCCTCCCACCAGTCCAGGGATAGGTTAGCATATAAGGGAGCACAGAGGCTCCCCATCGCAGTACCCCTGAGCTGGTGGAAATACTTCCTATCAAAAAGAAAGAAGTTATGAATAAGAGTGAATTTTAGAAGATCCTCCATGAAGTCATTATGTCTGCTACACTCTATTGATCTCAATTCAAGAAATGTCTTACTCCTCTGATATCATCCTCATGCGGAATATTACTGTACAAAGCCTCAATATCTAGTAAGGCCTGCTCCCCTACATGCATGTATACATGCTCGAGGGTCTATATGGAGGGGAGCAGGGAAAGGAAAAAACATTCTCCAGAGGGATTATTCCAACTGCAGGACCTCAGGCGGTACTGGGGGAACATTATACTGTGGGGGGGGGGGTCATACACACTGCATAAGGGGCATAATGGGGGCATTAAACTGTGTGGGGGCATCATACACACTGCATAAGGGGCATAATGGGGGCATTACACTGTGTGGGGGCATCATGCATCCTGCATAAAGGGCATAATGGGGGCATTACACTGCGTGGGGGCATCATACATCCTGCATAAGGTGGATAATGGGGACATTACACTGTGTGGGGGGGCATCATACATCCTGCATAAGGGGCATAATGGGGGCATTACACTGTGGGGGCATCATACATACTGCATAAGGGGCATAATAGGGGCATTACACTGTGTGGGGGGCATCATACATACTGCATAAGGGGCATAATGGGGGCATTACACTGTGTGGGGGGGGCATCATCACACTGCATAATGGGGGCGAAACCCTGTGTGGGGGGGCATCATACATCCTGCATAAGGGGCATAATGGGGGCATTACACTGTGTGGGGGCATCATACATACTGCATAAGAGGCATAATGGGGGCATTACACTGTGTGGGGGGCATCATACATCCTACATAAGGGGCATAATGGGGGCATTACACTGTGTGGGGGCATCATACATACTGCATAAGGGGCATAATGGGGGCATTACACTGTGGGGGCATCATACATCCTGCATAAGAGGCATCATGGGGGCATCATACATACTGCATAAGGGGTATAATGGGGGCATTACACTGTGTGGGGGGCATCATACATACTGCATAAGGGGCATAATGGGGGCATTACACTGTGTGGGGGCATCATACATACTGCATAAGGGGCATAATGGGGGCATTACACTGTGGGGGCATCATACATCCTGCATAAGAGGCATCATGGGGGCATTACACTGTGTGGGGGCATCATACATCATGCATAAGGGGCATAATGGGGGCATTACACTGTGTGGGGGGCATCATACATACTGTATAAGGGGCATAATGGGGGCATTACACTGTGTGGGGGGCATTATACATCCTGCATAAGAGGCATCATGGGGACATTACACTGTGTGGGGGGCATCATACATACTGCATAAGGGGCATAATGGGGGCATTACACTGTGTGGGGGGCATCATACATCCTGCATAAGAGGCATCATGGGGGCATTACACTGTGTGGGGGGCATCATACATCCTGCATAAGGGGCATAATGGGGACATTACACTGTGGGGCCAGTAAAGGGGTCCTGTACTATGAGAACAATACGTTTCCTCCCTTCCTGTCTCTATAGTTGGGTCGTATGTATCTATTGCAGGAAACAGAACAAAAACCTTATGATTCTTATAAAGGGGCAACACAAGACCCCAAAAGAGTCTCCGTGCTGAAGGGGTTAATGCCCCCTGCGCCCAGTAATGGGGTCTCCACATACCTCCACCTGCAGAGCCGCCACCACATATATGGCTGCTCTGTGCGCACAGGAGCTGTGATGAGGTCACAGGAGGGGAGGAGTCAGGGGTCACATGATCAGGGGCCTCAGTGGATGCAGGACTCTGCTGTGCTGGTTGTCATGGTGCTGGATGAGGGGAAGTTTATGTGTGGGGTCAGGAGGGGTTTACAGTGTGGATGTAGCAGAGCCGCGTGTGTACGAGGTGTACGGAGCGGAGCCGCGTGTGTACGAGGTGTACGGAGCAGAGCCGCGTGTGTACGAGGTGTACGGAGCAGAGCCGTGTGTGTACGAGGTGTACAGAGCGGAGCCGCGTGTGTACGAGGTGTACGGAGCAGAGCCGTGTGTGTACGAGGTGTACGGAGCGGAGCCGCATGTGTACGAGGTGTACGGAGCGGAGCCGCGCGTGTACAAGGTGTACGGAGCAGAGCCGCGCATGTACGAGGTGTACGGAGCGGAGCCGCGTGTGTACGAGGTGTACGGAGCAGAGCCGCGCGTGTACGAGGTGTACGGAGCGGAGCCGCGTGTGTACGAGGTGTACGGAGCAGAGCCGTGTGTGTACGAGGTGTACGGAGCAGAGCCGCGCGTGTACGAGGCGTGCGGAGCAGAGCCGTGTGTGTACGAGGTGTACGGAGCGGAGCCGCGCGTGTACGAGGTGTACGGAGCGGAGCCGTGTGTGTACGAGGCGTACGGAGCAGAGTCGCGCGTGTACGAGGCGTACGGAGCGGAGCCGCGCATGTACGACGCGTACGGAGCGGAGCCGCGCGTGTACGACGCGTACGGAGCGGAGCCGCGCGTGTACGAGGTGTACGGAGCGGAGCCGCGCGTGTACGAGGCGTACGGAGCGGAGCCGTGCGTGTACGAGGCTTACGGAGCGGAGCCGCGCGTGTACGAGGCGTACGGAGCGGAGCCGCGCGTGTACGAGGCGTACGGAGCGGAGCCGCGCGTGTACGAGGCGTACGGAGCACAGCCGCGCGCGTACGAGGCGAGCGGAGCCGCGCGCGTGCGAGGCGTACGGAGCGGAGCCGCGCGTGTGCGAGGCGTACGGAGCGGAGACGCGCGTGTACGAGGCGTACGGAGCGGAGCCGCGCGTGTACGAGGCGTACGGAGCGGAGCCGCGCGTGTACGAGGCGTGCGGAGCCGCGCGTGTACGAGGCGTACGGAGCGGAGCCGCGCGTGTACGAGGCGTACGGAGCGGAGCCGCGCGTGTACGAGGTGTACGAGGCTTATGGAGCGGAGACGCGCGTGTACGAGGCGTACGGAGCGGAGCCGCGCGTGTACGAGGCGTGCGGAGCGGAGCCGCGCGTGTACGAGGCGTGCGGAGCGGAGTCGCGCGTGTACGAGGCGTGCGGAGCGGAGCCGCGCGTGTACGAGGCGTACGGAGCGGAGCCGCGCGTGTACGAGGCGTACGGAGCGGAGCCACGCGTGTACGAGGCGTACGGAGCGGAGCCGCGCGTGTGCGAGGCGTACGGAGCGGAGCCGCGCGTGTGCGAGGTGTACGGAGCGGAGCCGCGCGTGTGCGAAGTGTACGGAGCGGAGCCGCGCGTGTGCGAAGTGTACGGAGCGGAGCCTTGTGTGTGAGAGGTGTACGGAGCGGAGCCGCCGCGCGTGTACTTATCTCTATAAATGTACATACAGTACAGAATATATACATACTGACCCTATATACATACAATACAGAATATATACATACTGACCCTATACACATACAGTGCAGAATATATACATACTGACCCTATATACATACAGTACAGAATATATACATACTGACCCTATATACATACAGTACAGAATATATACATACTGACCCTATACACATACAGTACAGAATATATACATACTGACCCTATACACATACAGTACAGAATATATACATACTAACCCTATACACATACAGTACAGAATATATACATACTGACCCTATACACATACAGTATAGTATACATACTGACCCTATATACATACAGTACAGAATATATACATACTGATCCTATACAGTACAGAATATATACATACTGACCCTATATACATACAGTACAGAATGTATACATACTGACCCTATACACATACAGTACAGAATATATACATACTGACACTATACACATACAGTACAGAATATATACATACTGATCCTATACAGTACAGAATATATACATACTGACCCTATATACATACAGTACAGAATATATGCATACTGACCCTATATACATACAGTACAGAATATATACATACTGACCCTATACACATACAGCACAGAATATATACATACTAACCCTATACACATACAGTACAGAATATATACATACTGACCCTATACACATACAGTACAGAATATATACAGTACAGACCAAAAGTTTGGACACACCTTCTCATTTAAAGATTTTTCTGTATTTTCATGACTTTGAAAATTGTACATTCACACTGAAGGCATCAAAACTATGAATTAACACATGTGGAATTATATACTTAACAAAAAAGTGTGAAACAACTGAAAATATGTCTTATATTCTAGGTTCTTCAAAGTAGCCACCTTTTGCTTTGATGACTGCTTTGCACACTCTTGGCATTCTCTTGATGAGCTTCAAGAGGTAGTCACCGGAAATGGTTTTCACTTCACAGGTGTGCCCCGTCAGGTTTAATAAGTGGGATTTCTTGCCTTATAAATGGGGTTGGGACCATCAGTTGTGTTGTGCAGAAGTCAGGTGGATACACAGCTGATAGTCCTACTGAATAAACTGTTAGAATTTGTATTATGGCAAGAAAAAAGCAGCTAAGTAAAGAAAAACGAGTGGCCATCATTACTTTAAGAAATGAAGGTCAGTCAGTCCGAAAAATTGGGCAAACTTTGAAAGTTTCCCCAAGTGCAGTTGCAAAAACCATCAAGCGCTACAAAGAAACTGGCTCACATGAGGACCGCCCCAGGAAAGGAAGAAGAAGAGTCACCTCTGCTTCTGAGGATAAGTTTATCCGAGTCACCAACCTCAGAAATTGCAGGTTAACAGCAGCTCAGATTAGAGACCAGGTCAAAGCCACACAGAGTTCTAGCAGCAGACACATCTCTACAACAACTGTTAAGAGGAGACTTTGTGCAGCAGGCCTTCATGGTAAAATAGCTGCTAGGAAACCACTGCTAAGGACAGGCAACAAGCAGAAGAGACTTGTTTGGGCTAAAGAACACAAGGAATGGACATTAGACCAGTGAAAATCTGTGCTTTGGTCTGATGAGTCCAAATTTGAGATCTTTGGTTCCAACCACCGTGTCATTGTGCGACGCAGAAAAGGTGAACGGATGGACTCTACATGCCTGGTTCCCACCGTGAAGCATGGAGGAGGAGGTGTGATGGTGTGGGGGTGCTTTGCTGATGACACTGTTGGGGATTTATTCAAAATTGAAGGCATACTGAACCAGCATGGCTACCACAGCATCTTGCAGCGGCATGCTATTCCATCCGGTTTGCGTTTAGTTGGACCATCATTTATTTTTCAACAGGACAATGATCCCAAACACACCTCCAGGCTGTGTAAGGGCTATTTGACCAAGATGGAGAGTGATGGGGTGCTACGCCAGATGACCTGGCCTCCAGAGTCACCAGACCTGAACCCAATCGAGATGGTTTGGAGTGAGCTGGACCGCAGAGTGAAGGAAAAGGGCCAACAAGTGCTAAGCATCTCTGGGAACTCCTTCAAGATTATTGGAAGACCATTTCCGGTGACTACCTCTTGAAGCTCATCAAGAGAATGCCAAGAGTGTGCAAAGCAGTCATCAAAGCAAAAGGTGGCTACTTTGAAGAACCTAGAATATAAGACATATTTTCAGTTGTTTCACACTTTTTTGTTAAGTATATAATTCCACATGTGTTAATTCATAGTTTTGATGCCTTCAGTGTGAATGTACAATTTTCATACTCATGAAAATATAGAAAAATCTTTAAATGAGAAGGTGTGTCCAAACTTTTGGTCTGTACTGTACATACTGACCCTATACACATACAGTACAGAATATATACATACTAACCCTATACACATGCAGTACAGAATATATACATACTGACCCTATACACATACAGTATAGTATACATACTGACCCTATATACATACAGTACAGAATATATACATACTGACCCTATATATATACAGTACAGAATATATACATACTGACCCTATATACATACAGTACAGAATATATACATACTGACCCTATACACATACAGTACAGAATATATACATACTGACCCTATATATATATATATATATATACAGTACAGAATATATACATACTGACCCTATATACATACAGTACAGAATATATACATACTGATCCTATACAGTACAGAATATATACATACTGACCCTATATACATACAGTACAGAATGTATACATACTGACCCTATACACATACAGTACAGAATATATACATACTGACACTATACACATACAGTACAGAATATATACATACTGATCCTATACAGTACAGAATATATACATACTGACCCTATATACATACAGTACAGAATGTATACATACTGACCCTATACACATACAGTACAGAATATATACATACTGACGCTATACACATACAGTACAGAATATATACATACTGATCCTATACACATACAGTACAGAATATATACATACTGACCCTATACACATACAGTACAGACTATATACAGTACATACTGATCCTATATACATACAGTACAGAATATATACATACTGACCCTATATACATACAGTACAGAATATATACATACTGACCCTATACACATACAGTACAGAATATATACATACTGACCCTATATACATACAGTACAAAATATATACATACTGACCCTATATACATACAGTACAGAATATATACATACTGACCCTATATACATTCTTTACCCTATTACCTTTTGTACATTGCTGATAAATCCGGACATAATGACGACACATGGACTGAAGAACAATAGGGATGAGAATCGTCCGTGGTTTCTAGATGGAGTCGGCTCGTCTCTGCTGTGAAGGGTTTGTCCGGTCAGTCGGTGCCGCTGCCAGGATTTCCCAGTGTTGATTAGCGCTGGGCTACAATGAAATGACAAGTTCATAAGTCTGGGACATAAAATATCACAAAGAAAAGCTTTAGGATTACAATGAAATTCTAATTTTATTAAATTACAATACAGGGAAAAATAAATATCTACTATATAATTGGCTTATCCCGTCTGTCTGTCCGTCCAGGAAATCCCGCGTCGCTGATTGGTCCGGCAGCGGCCAATCAGTGATGCGGGATTTCAGAACAAGATGGCGGCAGTTAGCGGCTCATCTGCCGCACGGAGGTCAGCGGCGATGCAGCCGGGAGATGACCGGCACTAGCGGGTCATCTCCCGGCTGCTCGCAGCAGAAGTACCCCGACTGGCGGCCTAGGCAGCGCCGCTCCCCGGTCCTCCCTTCACACTTGCCATCAGAAGATCAGAGACCCTAGCCGCTGAGTTCCCGACGGTAGCCGCATGGAGGTCAGCGGCGATGCAGCCGGGAGATGACCGGCGCTAGCAGCGGAAGTACCCGCACAGGCAGCGCCTCTCCCCGGTCCACACTAACACGGTTCACTGATTGGTCGCGACCAATCAGCAATATTGCCGCCAAATTTAAACAGTGCTCTACTGATTGGCGCGAAATTTAAAACACCGCTTCTCTGAATGGTCGCGGCCGCGACAAATCAGCGACTGGCGCAGCCCGGCCGCGAATTGGCGCCGGATTTGAAACACGCAGGCCACCGTCGGGAGATCAGCGGCGACGCAGCCGGGAGATGACCGGTGCTAGCCGGTCATCTCCCGGCTGCTCGCAACAGAAGTACACCGACCGGCGGCCTTGCTCCCTGGTCCTCCCTTCACACTTGCCGTCGGGAAATCAGCGGTCCTAGCCGCTGATCTCCTGACGGTAGCCGCATGGAGGTCAGCGGCGATGCAGCCGGGTGCTAGCCAGTCATCTCCCGGCTGCTCGCAGCGGAAGTACCCGAACAGGCAGCGCCGCTACCCGGTCCTCACTAACACGGTTCGCTGATTGGTCGCGACTATTTGCAGCTGCAGCCAAGGGGTCTCCTGTTTCGCTTTCCACAGTGAGTGATGGACTGTGGGCGGGGTTATCCCCCATCCCGTCACACCCGGCATCCACCGCAAGCGCATTCATTGACAGAGCGCGCGGTGGATGCTGGGTGTGACACGATGGGGGATAACCCCGCCCACAGCCCGTCATTCACGGTGGTACGTGGAACAGGAGACCCCTGGCTGCAGCCGCAAATAGTCGTGATGTAAGCGAAAGCAAGAGCTGGCTGCAGCCGGGGGAATTACGTCCTGGCTGTGCGTGGTCAGCGATGTTGTCACAAGCAGTATTGACAACATGACGTAATTACAAAATTCATTAGGGGCCCCGGGGGGATACATTGGGGGGTTAATTTAAAGTAGTGCACAACCCATTTAAATACTGCTTCGCTGATTAGTCGCGCCCGGTAGGCCGCATACATATTCTAGAATACCCGATGAGTTAGAATCGGGCCACCATCTAGTATAAAATATATATTATATACTGTATATATATATATATATATATATACACAGTGCCTACAAGTAGTATTCAACCCCCTGCAGATTTAGCTGGTTTGATAAGATGCAAATAAGTTAGAGCCTTCAAACTGCAAACGAGAGTAGATTTTATGAACAGAAGCATAAATCTTACAAACCAAAACGTTATGTTGCTCAGTTGAATTTTATTAAATTTTAAACATAAAAGTGTGGGTCAATTATTATTCAACACCTATGTTTAATATTTTGTGGAATAACCATTGTTTGCAATTACAGCTAATAATCGTCTTTTATAAGACCTGATCAGGCCGGCACAGGTCTGTGGAGTTATCTTGGCCCACTCCTCCATGCAGATCTTCTCCAAGTTATCTAGGGTCTTTGGGTGTCTCATGTGGACTTTATTCTTGAGCTCCTTCCACAAGTTTTCAATTGGGTTAAGGTCAGGAGACTGACTAGGCCACTCCAACACCTTGACTTTTTCCCTATTGAACCAGGCCTTGGTTTTCTTGGCTGTGTGCTTTGGGACGTTGTCTTGTTGGAAGATGAAATTATGACCCATCTTAAGATCCTTGATGGAGGAGCGGAGGTTCTTGGCCAAAATCTCCAGGTAGGCCGTGCTATCCATCTTCCCATGGATGCGGACCAGATGGCCAGGCCCCTTGGCAGAGAAACAGCCCCACAGCATGATGCTGCCACCACCATGCTTGACTGTAGGGATGGTATTCTTGGGGTCGTATGCAGTGCCATCCAGTCTCCAAAGGTCACGTGTGTGGTTGGCACCAAAGATCTCGATCTTGATCTCATCAGACCATAGAACCTTGAACCAGTCTGTCTCAGAGTCCTCCAAGTGATCATGAGCAAACTGTAGACGAGCCTTGACATGACGCTTTGAAAGTAAAGGTACCTTACGGGCTCGTCTGGAACGGAGACCATTGCGGTGGAGTACGTTACTTATGGTATTGACTGAAACCAATGTCCCCACTGCCATGAGATCTTCCCGGAGCTCCTTCCTTGTTGTCCTTGGGTTAGCCTTGACTCTTCGGACAAGCCTGGCCTCGGCACGGGAGGACACTTTCAAAGGCTGTCCTGGCCGTGGAAGGCTAACAGTAGTTCCATAAGCCTTCCACTTATGGATGATGCTCCCAACAGTGGAGACAGGTAGGCCCAACTCCTTGAAAAGGGTTTTGTACCCCTTGCCAGCCTTGTGACCCTCCACGATCTTGTCTCTGATGGCCTTGGAATGCTCCTTTGTCTTTCCCATGTTGACCATGTCTGAGTGCTCTTCACAAGTTTGGGGAGGGTCTTAAATAGTCAGAAAAGGCTGGCAAAAGAGATCTTTAATCCACACATGTGAAGCTCATTATTCTTGGTGCCTGAACTACTTCTTAATACTTTAATTCTTGTGGTTTGAGGGGTTGAATAATAAATGACACTCTGAATTAACTTTTTACGTTTAAAAAAAAAAAAAATTTGCTGCAGTGCATTTCCCACTTCCAGGCTGATCTACAGTACAAATGTCACAATGCCAAGTTAATTCCGCATGTGTCAACCAGCTAAATCTGCAGGGGGTTGAATACTACTTGTAGGCACTGTATATATATATATATATATATATATATATATATATATATACATACATACACACACACATTAGATGGTGGCCCGATATATATATATATATTTTTTTGTACTGTGTTAGCCAGCTTTCAACCTGTTACTATCTTTTCAGTTAGTCATTAAAAGGTATCAACCACTGAGGACTCTCAAATTTAAATATTTTTAAAAGATTACAAAAAATCATGTAAAAACAAGGAAACCTCAGGAAAGTGCAGAGCATTAGATTGTGACTATCAGATTAGTAATATACCGAAGTATATGTGTAATAGGAAAGAATTAATAACTGATTAAGTGCTAGTGTAATACAGTGCTGGCCAAAAGTATTGGCACCCCTGCAATTCTGTCAGATAATACTCAGTTTCTTCCTGAAAATGATTGCAATCACAAATTCTTTGGTATAATTCTCTTCATTTAATTTGCTTGCAAGGAAAAAACACAAAAGAGAATGAAGCAAAAATCAAATCATTGATCATTTCACACAAAACTCCAAAAAAAAACTCCAAAAAAAGGCCGGACAAAAGTATTGACACCCTCAGCCTAATACTTGGTTGCATAACCTTTAGCCAAAATAACTGCGAACAACCGCTTCCGGTAACCATCAATGAGTTTCTTACAATGCTCTGCTGGAATTGTAGACCATTCTTCTTTGGCAAACTGCTCCAGGTCCCTGATATTTGAAGGGTGCCTTCTCCAAACTGCCATTTTGAGATCTCTCCACAGGTCTTCTATGGGGTTTAGGTCTGGACTCACTGCTGGCCACCTTAGAAGTCTCCAGTGCTTTCTCTAAAACCATTTTATAGTGCTTTTGGAAGTGTGTTTTGGGTCATTGTCCTGCTGGAAGACCCATGACCTCTGAGGGAGACCCAGCTTTCTCACACTGGGCCCTACCTTATGCTGCAAAATTTGTTGGTAGTCTTCAGACTTCATAATGCCATGCACACGGTCAAGCAGTCCAGTGCCAGAGGCAGCAAAGCAACCCCAAAACATCAGGGAACCTCTGCCATGTTTGACTGTAGGGACCGTGTTCTTTTCTTTGAATGCCTCTTTTTTTTCCCTGTACACTCTATGTTGATGCTTTTTCCCAAAAAGCTCTACTTTTGTCTCATCTGACCAGAGAACATTCTTCCAAAATGTTTTAGGCTTTCTCAGGTAAGTTTTGGCAAACTCCAGCCTGGCTTTTTTATGTCTTGGGGTAAGAAGTGGGGTCTTCCTGGTTATCCTACCATACAGTCCCTTTTCATTCAGACGTCGACGGATAGTACGGGTTGACACTGTTGTACCCTCGGACTGCAGGGCAGCTTGAACTTGTTTGGATGTTAGTCGAGGTTCTTTATCCACCATCCGCACAATCTTGCGTTGAAATCTCTCATAAATTTTTCTTTTCCGTCCACATCTTGGGAGGTCAGCCACAGTGCCATGGGCTTTAAACTTCTTGATGACACTGCGCACGGAAGACACAGGAACATTCAGGTCTTTGGAGATGGACTTGTAGCCTTGAGATTGCTCATGCTTCCTCACAATTTGGTTTCTCAAGTCCTGAGACAGTTCTTTGGTCTTCTTTCTTTTCTCCATGCTCAATGTGGTACACACAAGGACACAGGACAGAGGTTGAGTCAACTTTAACCCATGTTAACTGGCTGCAAGTTTGATTTAGTTATTGCCAACACCTGTTAGGTGCCACAGGTAAGTTACAGGTGCTGTTAATTACACGAATTAGAGAAGCATCACATGATTTTTCAAAGGGTGCCAATACTTTTGTCCACACCCTTTTTTAGGTTTGGTGTGGAATTATATCCAATTTGGCTTTAGGACAATTCTTTTTGTGTTTTTTTCATTGAAGACAAATTAAATGAAGAGAATACCACCAAAGAATTTGTGATTGCAATCATTTTCAGGAAGAAACTGAGTATTATCTGACAGAATTGCAGGGGTGCCAATACTTTTGGCCAGCACTGTATATTCTCCCTGGATGTTAATAATTACCCGCAGTTTATAAATCATATAAAGTCTTTTCTCTATTGATCCACTATTCCCGTTTCATCACTTCTACATGTCTGTATATTTTTGCTCTTTCCTTACAATTTCTCAGCATCACCTCTCCATATTTGCTGCTTAACACGTGACATTTCCATCATACATGCTTAGTCACAATTTCTTTTCACACATTTGGGCAAATTATTTTTCCTACACTAATTTCACTTATCCAAACAATAAGTATAATAATATTCTTCTCCCATGGGCTCTTTTTGTTGTACAGTTTTCCTAGTGATAGGTATAGGCTATAACAATGTATAAAATTTATAGTAATCTGAACACATATATAGTATTCAAAAAATACTAAATAGTCTGGATTATTTTGGTAATTCAAACATTTTCCTACATATAATTATTTTATTTCCCCCTACTACTCCCTTCAATATCCAAACATATATAAAAACAGCGCAGAGAACCATCTAAGTAATAATGGGCGGTAGTGCGCATGCGTCTCCTGAGGACCTCATAGACCAAACTCAGTGCGTATCATAGTAACCACTAGCATATCCTGCTTGTGGTTCACCTCGCACATGAAGGAGATCACTTCCTTATAGGGCGGCACAGGAGTGTTATGCGCCAACGACACCACCCACTTCATGACGTCAGATGCCATTTTCTATTGGTTGATTGAGTAAAAACGTATCTGTAGCTGATTGGTCCAGTGACATATTTAACCAGGCCATGCCCCCCACGCCCGCAAGGAAGAAGCCAGAGCGCTGAAACGCGCGTCGGGGGGAAAAGGGGACTGACTTGTATACAAATTTCCTATTCCCTATGTTCATTCAAGTGAAATAAGTTTACCTGATAAGGATCCTATGCGGTGCTTAACTGTGATGAAATAGGAATAGTGGTTAAATAATGATATATAAACTGCGGGTGATTATTAAGATATAGGGATAATATATTGCACTAGCATTTAAGAATTTATTAATTCTTTCTTATTTTACATATACTTCTGCATATTACTAATCTGATAAAGTCACAATCTAATGGTCTGCACTTTTATAATTTTTATTATGTAATTTAATAAAATTAAAATTTTATTATAATCATATAGCTTTTCTTTGTCTTTGACATTTTATGTCACAGACTGGTGAACTTTCAAGTGTTATTGAAGTGCTATGTATCATTTTGGAACATACAGTGATAATACAATTAAATGGTGCCTTGCTCCCCTACTGCTATGGCAGCCACAGCATAGGAAATGAGATCGGATGCCTTCTGCAATCTCCTGTGGCCTGAGGCTGCCATATATGTGGTAAGCGTCGTTCTCAGACAAACACTAGCAAATAAAAAGATACTGACGAATAAGGGACTGTGTCGTCGAAACGCGTCCAGTTGTTCCGCTCCTAGTGACATGTTGTGATTTTTAATTTTGGAATAAAAGGATTTATCGCATGTGGCACCAGATTTTACCTTCCTTATATATCCTTGCAAGTGTATGCTGGACACTAATCCGTGAGCCTGGGATTCCTGTGAGTATCAGGTGATATGAGCTAATTATCTTTTTTCAGTATATGTAACAACATGAACAGTTTAATGGAAGCTCTGAAGATAAGTCATAATTCAGAGGAGTGGAGGTTCTTCATCGAACGTCCAAAACATCTGCTACCTTCAATTCCATTAGGTTATGCAGTCCACATGAAAGAAACCTATAACAACATGAAACAGCTGTTGAGGTGCCTGAACTATGACCAACATTTGCAGCCCCTCTGTGGTGACTTAAAGGTGGTTGCCCTCTAACTTGGTCTCCAGGTTGGATACACAAAGTACTGCTTCTTTCTGAGTGAAATAGTCGTGCAAGAGAATATCACTACAATAAAAGACTTGCCTTTCCAACAGTCACTTCAGCCAGGGAGTAAAAATGTCCTGCATCCAGCACTTCTTGACCTAGATAAGATTTTGTTGCCACCATTGCATATTACGTTGGGCCTAATGAAGAACTTTGTAAAGGCAATAGATAAAAATGCAAAAGCATAAAAGTATCTCATTGATACATTTCTAAGGTTGAGAGAAGCAAAGATAAAGGAAGGACTCTTTATTGGACCTCAGATTCGTAAGCTTCAAGATGAGCAGTTTGTCCATTGCAGGACAATGAAAAGACTGCATGGGTAGCATTCACATTAGTGGTAACTAATTTTTTGGGAAACTCCAGAGTAGATAACTATGAAAAATTGGGAGAAATTCTCCTCAAAATATATAATGATCTTGGCTATAACATGCCCTTAAAGATTAATTTCTTACATTCGCATCTAGATTTTTTTCCACCAAACTGTGGAGCAGTGAATGAAGAGCACGGTGAGAGATTTCACCAAAATACTGCGGCTATGGAGAAAAGATATGAAGAAAAATGAAAGCCATCAATGCTTGAACATTACTGTAATACAATTGTAAGAGATGATCCAGTGAAGGAGTACAAGAGACAAGCAAGAAAGAGTGGTCACTGAGTGAGGAGCAAATGTTGTAGTGCAATTCCTGTATCTGTCAATAATTCGCAATAGTGTTTAGACAGGTTTTAGTTATTTGAATTGTTACTAAGTTTCCTCTACATAAATATCAGAAGATTGGCATAGCAAAATATTCTGCATTTTTATATTTGCAAAAATAATAATGTTTCAAAGTACTGAAACTTTTATGCTTTCATTATATGTAGCCATAAAAGGAAAACTCTTTGATTTCAGAGAAACAAGAGACAACTAAAAATTCTCATTGTGAGAATTGAATTCAGGAGGTCAAAATCATTAACAAATGGCTCATTTCATAAATGAACCTGACAACTTTTGAAAATATGTAGAACAATGTATTCTGTTGTAATTCCCATTAGGATGAAGTAATCTGAATAAAAAAAAATATGCTACATGCCATGACGTATGTATAATTGATTGCGTCAGTTGCCATGCTGGAAGTGATACTCGTTTTTCGCCAGACACATTTCAAAGATGTGTTTCATGTTCCTGAAGGCATCGGCAAGAATATCGGGGGTATAGCAGTAAGTTATCGTTGGATATTTTCCTCCAAATCTTCCGAAGTGCAAGGCTTGTTCTGATAAACTTCCTTTGAGTATACCCCAAAAGGAAGAAGTCTGGTGGTGTTAGATCCAGAAACCGTGATTGCCAATTACACTGTTGCCGAAAAAGGACTCAATTTCTGCCGTGTCCCTTACCAATGGATGGAAGTCGCAAACGGAGGTTAAACGGTACAACAGCTTCTACCTCAATGCATCCTGGCTTGTTCGAAGCTCCATATACTGAGGTGCATATTGCATCTGTTTAGATCAGATTGCTTTGTCATAGTAAGAGTTGTTACAGAATATTCAGGGCCTCATTCGAGTGAATTTTACTTGTATTACACACTTTCCATGAAGCTGCTGATGCCAATAGCTTACCAAGCTCATTGCATGAAGCCATTATTGTAGCATTACTGAAGCAGAAAAAGGATCCACTTGTACCTGATTCTTATAGGCCAATATTTTTACTACCCACAGACATCAAAATATTGGCCGAGGTGTTGGCTCTGAGGCTGAGTAAATTTACTCCGTACTGTATACAGGGCCCCACATAGTGCTCTGTACTGTATATATGGCTCTACATGGTGCTCTGTACTGTATATATGGCCCTGTTTAGTGCTCCGTATTGTATATATGGCCCTGCATAGTGCTTCATACTGTATATTTGGCCCTGCATAGTGCTCCGTACTGTATATATGGCCCTGCATAGTGCTCCTTACTGTATACATGGCCCCGCATAGTGCTTCATACTGTATATATGGCCCTGCATTGTGCGGCATATTTTATATATGCCCCTGCATAGTGCTCCGTACTGTATATATGGCTCTACATGGTGCTCTGTACTGTATATATGGCCCTGTTTAGTGCTCCGTATTGTACATATGGCCCTGCATAGTGCTTCATACTGTATATAGGGCCCCGCATAGTGCTCCGTACTGTATATATGGCCCTGCATAGTGCTCCTTACTGTATACATGGCCCCGCATAGTGCTTCATACTGTATATATGGCCCTGCATTGTGCGGCATATTTTATATATGCCCCTGCATAGTGCTCCGTACTGTATATATGGCCCTGCATAGTGCTTCATACTGTATATATGGCCCTGCATAGTGCTCTGTACTGTATATATGGCCCTACATAGTGCTCTGTATTGTATATATGGCCCCGCATAGTGCTCTGTACTGTATATATGGCCCTGCATAGTGCTCCGTACTATATATATGGCCCTGCATAGTGCTCCGTATTGTATATATGGCCCTGCATAGTGCTTCATACTGTATACAGGGCCCCGCATAGTGCTCTGTACTGTATATATGGCCCGGCATAGTGCTCCGTATTGTATATATGGTCCTGCATAGTGCTCCGTACTGTATATATGGCCCGGCATAGTGCTCCATACTGTATATATGCCGCTGCAGAGTGCTCGGTATTGTATATATGGCCCTGCATAGTGCTCCGTATTGTATATATGGCCCTGCATAGTGCTTCATACTGTATACAGGGCCCCGCATAGTGCTCTGTACTGTATATATGGCCCGGCATAGTGCTCCGTATTGTATATATGGTCCTGCATAGTGCTCCATACTGTACATATGCCGCTGCAAAGTGCTCAGTATTGTATATATGGCCCTGCATAGTGCTCTGTACTGTATATATGGCCCGACATAGTGCTCCATACTGTATATATGCCGCTGCAGAGTGCTCGGTATTGTATATATGGCCCTGCATAGTGTATTTTTATATTGGCCCCAGATTAAAAAAAATAAATAAATACTCACCTCTGCCATTCCAGCGCTGATCTCTACTTACCTGTGGGCCGACGAGCCATCCCCCTTTCACTAGCGCCGCGGCTCCTGTCAGGCCACGCGGGAGGGTGCGTGCAGAGGAGAGTTGCCGCAGCAGTATTGCAGTCAGGTGGCACAGGTTGGGTCGCCTGGCTGAGGTGATGGCTGACGGCCGGGCGGCCCAAAACCGCTGCTGGAGGACCGGTCAGGGGGGCAATTGCCCCTCTGCCACCTGGCCCAGCCTACCCCTGGGGATTCTAGTGAATTAAAGTGATGGTGAGATGGAAAAAAAAATTGGAACCATGTTGAATTTTCCTTGGAGGATCCAACCTACCAAAATTTCACAGAGAACTTATCCAGAATGTCACAAAACAACCAAGATGAGCATCTGAAGAACTAAAGGCCTCGTTTCTCTCCTCAGTTAATGTAAAATGTCCTTAATTTCACAATAAGAAAGATGATGGGCAGAAATTGCATGGGTGAGTTTCAAACCGTGGCTGACCAAAAAGAACATAAAGGTTTTGTGACGCTAGTCACTACTTACGGACAGACCGTGAGGTAGAGAAGTCAGACGTCGCGGGGTCAGTACCAAGAGAGCACATAGAAAACCATAGGGAGTAGACAAAGACATAAGTCAGGTCATGGTCCGGGGTCAAAATACCAGGAGAGAGCGGATCAAGGCAAATAGACAAAACGAAGGGATAGTCATAACAAAGGGTCAGGCAGCGGAAGATCAGAACTCAGCACAACAGAACCAGGCAAACACTCACCAGGAAGCACAAACTACATCTGGCAGGGATCAATGGCAGACAGCTCAGTTAAGTAGCTGGGCAATCTCCAGAACAGAGAACACCTGGAGAAAATGAGACAAATGAGGTACTGTGATGGTGTGCAGCTGCTTCTACAAGAAGTTGCCGAGTTACCAGAATTGACGGAAATATGTATTCTGAACCCTATCACAAATTCACAGAAATTGGTCTCTCTCTGAATGACTAAAAAGAAACAAAACTAAGGTGTTGGAGTGGCTTAGTCAAAGTCCTAACTTGAACTTCATTGAGATGCTGTGGTAAGACTTTCAACGGGCAGTTTATGCTTGAGAACCTTCCAATGTATCCGAATAAAAACAATTCTGCAAAGACAAGTGGCCGAAATTCCTCCACATTGATGTAAAAAAATTCATCACAGGTTATCGCAAGTTAATGGTTTGCATCTGTTACTGTAATGGATAGCACGATCAATTATTTGTTTAGAAAAGCAATTATTCTTTTTTTACAAGGTGGATTTTTAGGGTTTGTATAAATCTTTGAACTTCAGTAAATGGAATGATCTATTAGAAGCTGCATTTTGTAGTTACTTGTTTAAACTTTATTTTATGGTAAAAATAGTTGGATGATCACAAACATTTACATGTGACAAAAAAAGTAAAACTGAAAGAAACTACAAAAAGGCAAATACTTTTTTATATACATTTTTTCAAATTCAAGTTTTTTTTATTTTTTGTGTTGAAAAAGTACAAGAAAATACAATATACATAGTAAAAGGGGTAACGTAACTATAAATCTATGCATAACTACAGTACATTGGGGGGGTACAGGGAGGGTTTTCCATCAATAACCAGATCAAGCATGTATTTTTCCATATGAAAGATAGAGAGAGAGGGAGCGGACCAGGGCAGACCACCAATCAATAGAGTGTGATTATGATCATTGTTGTGACGACATCCCGGATAACTTTAGTTGGGGGCTAGATGGTAGGCGTCAGAGTTTTGGAAATCCATCCAATCCCTCCAAGTCACACAGTGTCTATCAACATCAGCCGGTGAGATGGCAATCAGATGCTCCATCCTATTAAGGAGGGAGATCTCCGCAAACCATTCCTCCACAGTGGGTGGGTCTCTGCTTTTACAGTGTCATGAAATGACATTCTTAGCCGCCTGTATTAGGTAGCCTATTGATGACCTTTTATAACTACGTTTACTTATTGGTAACATTGATAAAAGGAGGGCTTCTGGCGTATTAGGGATAGTCAAACCAGTTATTTTCTCAATCATGGGAACCACCTTTGCCCAAAATGCATTTATTATAGGGCATCCCCACCATATGCGTGACATTGTCCCTTCCCCCTCCCCACATCTCCAACATCTGTCTGAGACCACTGGGTACCATCTATGAAGGACTGCTGGTACCCGGTACCATCTAGAGATAATTTTGAAGGAGGTTTCCTGAGCTTTGGACCCTATTGAGGTTTTATGTGTTAGGAAGAAACATTTATCCCATTGTGAGTCAGAGAAGGACTTCCCCAGTTCCCTTTCCCATGCACCGCAGAATCCTGGCCTATTGTCAGCTACCTGGGCAATGAGGAGATTATACAGTAGGGAGATGGAGTGTGTAGGGGGTGACAATGATAGGCACAATTTTTCAAAGTTTGTGAGATCTCTATGAAGATGTGTGTGCTTCTTCACAGTTGAATAGAAGTGTTGTAATTGACTATATTCAAAATTAGCCTTCGGGGAAGTGGCTCTTCCCTGTAACAAGTCATTGAGGGGGAGCAGCGAAGTGTTGGAGATGACATGAGAAAAGAATATCGGATGGGATTTGTTTGAACCGAGAAATCTATTTGCAGATAGTCCTGGTGGGAAATCCGGATTATCTGAAATCGGGAGCAAGGGGCCCTGGGGGTCGATTAAGGATAAGCTTTTTTTATGGGATCTCAAAGCCAGAGCAGTGGCATAAGTACTATATGACATAAGGCCAAGAGAGGGGACAGTTAAATGGGCGCACCATGGGAGAGTGGTAAGAGCTTTAGGACAAATGGATTGAGCTATTTTGACCCATAACTTCCCCTCCGAATGATGGAAGAAGTCCAGGATTCTAGCGTGTACTGCTGCCATGTAATACCTTCTACAATCCGGAAGGCTAAGGCCCCCCTTTTGTTTGTGTCTGATCAGAACATCTCCCCGAATGCGTGGACGCCCACTTGCCCAGATAAATCTTCAGAAGCTACTGCGCAGTCTTTTCCAAAAATTTGAGGGAATTACCACGGGAATGGTTTGGAAGAGGTATAAGAGTTTAGGTAGGACGTTCATTTTTAGTATATTTATTCTGCCGAACCAGGAAAAATCCTTCACCGTCCAAGAAGTAAGATCTCTATGGAGTTGTTCAATAAAGGGCCCAAAATTAAGATAAAATAGACGGGAGAGGTCTCTATGAATACGAATTCCTAAGTATTTGATACCCTGTGAGGGCCAGGCAAAGGGAAAGTTGGACTGGATGGAATCCTATATGGATTTGGGGAGGGAGACACCGAGGGCCTCAGACTTCGCTGCATTGATTTTAAAATTTGACCATGTAACAAAGTGATCTATTTCAGCCATAACAGCATGGATGGATATATGTGATTGAGTGATATACACTAGGACATCATCAGCAAATGCAGAGCACTTGTATTCGGTGCCTCCCACCCCAATCCCCCTAATATTGGGATTATCGCGGATTGATGAGAGCAGGTGCTCCATCACTAGGATGTATAACAGAGGGGACAGAGGACATCCCTGTCTTGTCCCATTGGTTATTATGAAAGGTGATGATAATGTTCCATTTATCTTCAGCCTAGCTGACGGATTGCGATACAGGGCCATGATTTTGGCTATAAAAGGGTCCACTACCCCAAGCTTTTTAAGAGAGTAATATATGGCGTGCCAGGAGATTCTATCGAATGCTTTCTCAGCATCCAAAGAGAGTATCAGTAGAGGGATACCTCTTGATTGGGCATGATGAATAATGTCAATTGTCTTTAAAGTGTTGTCCCGAGCTTCCCGCCCAGGGAGGAATCCCACCTGATCCAAGTGTATGTGTTCGGTTAAGAAAGGTTGCAGCCTATTCGCCAATATTTTCGCGTAGATCTTCAGATCCACGTTCAGCAGAGAGATTGGTCTATAGCTAGAACATAAGTGTGGGTCCCCACCCTTTTTTGGGAGAACAGTGATATGTGCCTCTGTAGTTTGGGGAGGGAAGGGGTTTGTGCAGGATGCGTGATTAAATCCTCCCAGCAGGAGAGGTGAAAGGAGCGGAAGGAATGTTTTATAGAATTTGACTGTATATCCATCTGGGCCTGGACTTTTTCCACTCGCTAACGACTGGGTAGCTAACTGCAATTCGGACTCTGTTAAGGGTTCATCTAGAGATGTGGCGGGAGACATTTTTAAAGGGTTCTGTGCTTGTGTTTCAGGCGTGTCGGTCCCAATCAAGGAAGTATTAACAGGGGATGTGTTGTTTGGTATACCATCGAGATTGTATAGTTGAGTATAATATTTATGGAATTCAGTTGTAATATCTTCCGTTTTGTTTAGCATTTGACCCGAGTTGTCTTTAATTTTTGGGATGTGATTTTGGGCTTGTTGGGATTTTAGAGCTCTCGCTAGCATGCGTCCACATTTATTACTATATTCATAGAACTTACTGCTACAGACCTGGAGATAGCGTCTATATCCCAAGTCTAATAGTTTTTTGGCTTCCTGTCTGGCTGCTAATAGGTCTCGGAGTGTTGCTGTGGAGAGGGCATGTTTGTGGGCTACCTCAAGGGTTTCTACTTTACGCAGAGCAAGATTGAGGTTATGTGCCTTCTCTCGCTTCAATCGGGAGCCATGTTTAATAAATAGACCCCTAAGAACGCATTTCAGTGCCTCCCATTTGATTGTGGGGGGAGATACGTCAAATTTGTGGTCTTCCTCAAAGTTTGATATTGTGTTGGTTACATCCTGGGTGCACACCGGGTCCAGTAACAAGGATTCGTTTAGTTTCCACGACCCTGAAAGCTTGGGTAGACTGGGAATAACGAGAGAACAAAATATGGGAGCATGGTCAGACCAAAGCATAGTCCCTATCTCCGTCTCCAGCTGCCAAGATAGGGCTCGGTGTTGCACCAGGATAAAGTCAATTCTGCTGTAAGAATCATGAGGGGAGGAATAAAAGGTATAATCTTTGACAGTCGGGTGTGTGAGGCGTCAAACGTCACAGAGCTGTAGTTGGAGAAATGCCCTCTTTACTTTTTTGATAGCTGAATAAGATAGAGATGCTTTTCCTGTTGAATTATATAATGTAGGATCTAGTGTTAAATTGAGGTCTCCACACAGAATGACGGTACCCTGGATAATGGGAATGGCTTTGTCTATTAGGTCGAGAATGAACTGAGTTTGACCCTGGTTAGGGGTATAAGCATTGATGATTGTGAAAAGTCTGCCTTCAATTTTTAAAATTAGGAGCATATACCTTGCATTTGGATCTTTAATGCATTCGACAAACTCATGTGTCAGGCTTTTGTGAATGAGGATAGCAATTCCCTTACTCTTAGATTGGGTGTTATTACACAGGTGCCAGTGGGTATAATATTTGTTTTTAGGGGTAGGGGTATGATGTTCTTTAAAGTGTGTTTCCTGTAAGCACGCAATCTGTACCTTTTTTTTGTGAAGTAGTCTAAGAATTTGGGCCCTTTTTTCCGGGATGTTAAACCCCTTCACATTGAAGGAGGCATACTTAAGTGTCGCCATTGGGTTGAATCTCTTGGCGGTCCGCTCCCCTCAGAGTGAAATGATTGCAAGCATCGATGGACATTTGAAGCAACTGTGGGAAAAAGACAACAGGGTGAAACAAACATAACAAAAGAAACAGTAAGTAAAGAACTACTGTTCGGGGTATAAGTAACCATTTTAAGTAGAACCAAGCGTATGGGGGTACCCGATCGCCTGGCGGTGTCCCTTCAGGGGGAAAGTGACAGCTAAGCATCGTGAACACTAACACTCCTTTTGAGAATTGCCTTGCAGGAAAAAAGACTAACCAACCGACTATGAAAAACATTACTGAAACTTACTGAAAGGCAAAACCATTAAACTCCCACGGGGTTACAGTGGGGTCAACAAATCTAGGTGAATATTCTGTTGATAGGTGCTAGCAAAGTTAAGGCATTAAGACCTATACATTTAATCAGATATTTGTATGTGCTCCCCAGTGGAGCTACCCGTTTTTCCCTCCTGACTCCTTTCAGGAGAAGACGTTAGGCTATCTTAAGACTAACAAGCAGTTCAAATGAAGTACACCACTAAACATGGGCCTCCAGGTTCAGGGTCCTTTTCTGGGCATCTGCGTCGGTCGCTGGGAGCGCTTGGTGACTCTCTGGGGGAGATTAATAGAAGATGAAGCCTCTCTGTCCCGCCCACGGCGAGTTCTGCCGTCCTCTAAAGCCGAAGACAGTGTGAAAAACTGGAACCATTGTGGGATCGATATTTGTGTGAGATTGAGTTGTTTTAAAAACTCCGGCAGGTCTCCCGGGGTGAGTAGTCTCTCCGAGCGTCCATTGTGTCTAACTTGAAGGGAGAACGGGAAACCCCAACGGTAGGGGATATCCCGTTCCCTGAGTGCGTCTGTGAGTGGTTTCAAAGCTGCTCTCATTGATAATGTCCGCCTAGACAAGTCAGGGAGGATCATCAACTGCTTGCCTTTGTACATTGTTGCAGAACTGTCCCTGGATTTGAGCAGGATCTCCTCCTTAGCTTTGTAGTAGTGGACTCGACAGATGACATCTCTTGGTTTATTGGGGTCTAAGTCCATAGGGCGTAGTGCCCTGTGAGCTCTGTCTAGCTCTATCACGGAGGAAGGAGGGGCCCCTAGTATTTTATTGAATATGTGATTAAGAGTGGAGGGTAAGTCCGCAGTAACCACCGATTCCGGCAAGCCCCTGATGCGTAGATTGTTTCGTCTTCCGCGGTTCTCCAAGTCGTCCAGGTGAGATTGGAGGTTGATGATATGGGCAGATTGGACGTGTATTGTATCTTGGAGCGCTGTGATAGTGGCAGAGGTAATAGTCATGTTCTGTTCTATGGTGTCCACTCTCGTTGTCAGGGTAACCACATCAGATTGCAGTTTTGCAAATTCCTGTTTGCACTCCTCAACAATGTATTTTGCAAATGAGGTCATATCCTCTTTAGTTGGGAAAGATTGCAAAAGTGTTTGAATGTCAGCCAAAGTCACTGGTCGTGAGCTCGCGGCCCATGATGGTGCTGGTTGTGGTGCAATTGAGGGTTCTATGGAAGTAGGATATTTAGTGGCATCAACCATGGATTGTTCGGTTTGTGTTCTTAGAAGTTGTGGAACCCCTGTTAGAGGCTCTGAAGAGAGATCCATGAGATTCTGAGCAGGCTCCAAAGGGGTTAATATATGATCCTGAGCACACACTGAGCTGTGATTAAATGCTTTTTCTAAGCCAGCTGTATTTCCCTGTGTGGATAGTTGACTCAAAAAGGCCCTCTGTGGAGGTATGTTATCAGGAGGGATAGGGTTAATTATTCTTCTATGAGGAGCTGCCAGATCCTGTTCTGTTTCAGATGCACAGACTCCACTTTCACTTTCCACTGTATCGCTGTGTAGGGGCTGGTCTGCATTCAGTCCCTCCTGTGCCCTGCCCCCTCTGTGCCTGTCTGTCTCTGACTCCACACAGGAGGCCAGCGCCATCTTGGACATAACATGTGTACTTGTAGGAGATGTAACTGCAGTAGTGATTACCCTGCAGAAGCCACGATCTTCAGCAGAGTTCATACTGTGGCTGGAGTGAGTCTCCAAAGCAAGCATTTGGGAGGGTGAGGCAGGAACTGATTGCATATTACCTCCGTGTGTCCAGGTCTCTGTTGTTGCGCAGGAGATAAGCTTGGATATTTCCCTGCACAATGGCTGTTGGTGATGCAGAGACAGTACTCCTGCCTTTTTTGGCTTTTCCCATGCCTTGTAGAGCCGGTTAATCAGATCTTTTCACAACTGATGTGGAGGAGCTCTGATGTGTGTGTCCTCACATATTCCATAGCTGGCCACGCCCCCTTTATATACATTTTTATAGGGGTTATCCCCTTTTAGAAAATCTTCATCTACAACTGAGGTTTGTTAGAAAATAACCAACCACTCGTTACTCACCATCCCAGGATCCAGCGCTAAATCTTTACCCCTGCTCCTGGTGTCTGGTATTGGCTGTGGCACTGACTCAACGTCGACAGCGCGGCGGCCAATCAGAGAACTCAGCAACTCTGAATGGGACGGTTCAGTTTCCACAGGCAGAGTCGCTGAGCTCACTGATTGGGTGCCACACTTTTGCCATGAAGTCAACACAGCATCCAATACCGGTCACCGGGAGCAGAGCCAGAAACTCAGTGTTGGACCCAGAGAAGGTGAGTGAAGAGTGGATGGTTATTTTATAACAAACGGCAGCATAGGACGAGGATTTTCTGAAAGGAGACAATTCTTTACGTTCTTGACCAATGTTATATCTTTTCCTTTCTCATCAATGATTTATTATGACTATAAATTGAATGTCTATTATCATTTTAATACATAAAACAGCTTGAAAAAATGCTGTCACTGAGTGAATCCATTTATTTTTAATGGAGATTTGATTTGTGAGTAAAACATTCAGGATTTGGAAATGTTTTCCGGTAAAAGATTTCTGATGCAGAATTAGCGCTGGCTTTGATTAAAACACTCTCCGAATAGGGTAGATGAAAGTTTTCTCTGATATATTTGAGTTTTTTAATAGTTATTAAGGCTATGTGCCCACGATGCAGAAATGCTGCATATTTTTTACGCTTCTCCCTGTCAGGAAAAACGCATGCGGATTTTACATGTGTTTTTCCCACCAGGTAGAAGCGTTTATGAGGCGTCTTTGCAGCGTCTTTGCATGCATTTCTGCATGCGGGTTATCAAGCGCTTTTCCAAGCATTTTAGCATCACTTGGAAAGTACTTGACAACTAGGTCACACTATATAAATCCATGCAAACGATTTATCACTATAGCATTTATCACATTCTGAACATGAATACGGCTTCTCCCCTGTGTGACTTCTCTTATGTTTTACAAGGCCTCATTTCTATTTAAAGCATTTTCCAAATTGTGAGAATGAAAACATTTTTGCTCCTGTGTTGCTTCTCTAAAAAGAAAAGATCTTTCGCTAAAGCATTTCCCACAATCTTCACAACAAATTGTCTTCTCCCCTGTGTGACTTCTCTTATGTTGAATAAATTTTGATTTCCAGTCAAAACATTTTCCCCATTCCAAACATGTATATGGCTCCCTCTCGCGATGCTCCCTCTCTCATCAGTCCCCTCTGCGTCTGACATCAGTGACTTCATCACTTGGCGTCCGGCCGCTGTTCTGAAGATGTGCGTGCCAGGAGCGGCACTCGGAGCAGTGAAGGAACGAGGAGGAGAGGTGAGTATTTGCTTAGTCATTTTTTGCCGGGGGGTGAGAGGGGGGCAACATTATTCTACAGACTCTGCCTATGGGGTGGGGGGAGAAACATTATACCACAGACTCTGCCTATGGGGGGGGGACATTATACTACAGACTCTGCCTATGAGGGGGAACATTATACTACAGACTCTGCCTATGGGGGGGGGACATTATACTACAGACTCTGCCTATGAGGGGGAACATTATACTACAGACTCTGCCTATGGGGTGGGGGGAGAAACATTATACCACAGACTCTGCCTATGGGGGGGGAACATTATACTACAGACTCTGCCTATGAGGGGGAACATTATACTACAGACTCTGCCTATGGGGTGGGGGGAGAAACATTATTCCACAGACTCAGCTTATGAGGGGGGGAAATTATACTACAGACTCTGCTTATGGGGGTGGGACATTATACTACAGACTCTGCCTATGGGGGGGAAACATTATACTACAGACTCTGCCTATGGGGGGGAAACATTATACTACAGACTCTGCCTATGGGGGGGGGACATTATACTACAGACTCTGCCTATGGGGGGGAAACACTATACTACAGACTCTGCCTATGAGGGGGAACATTATACTACAGACTCTGCCTATGAGGGGGAACATTATACTACAGACTCTGCCTATGGGGTGGGGGGAGAAACATTATTCCACAGACTCAGCTTATGAGGGGGGGGAAATTATACTACAGACTCTGCCTATGGGGGTGGGACATTATACTACAGACTCTGCCTATGGGGGGGGGGAACATTATACTACAGACTCTGCCTATGGGGGGGAAACATTATACTACAGACTCTGCCTATGGGGGGGGGACATTATACTACAGACTCTGCCTATGGGGGGGAAACACTATACTACAGACTCTGCCTATGAGGGGGAACATTATACTACAGACTCTGCCTATGAGGGGGAACATTATACTACAGACTCTGCCTATGGGAGGGGCATTATACTATGTGAGGGCTATTTATACAGTGTGGGGATTACATTTGGGTCGTACATGTAGGGTATTTGCACAGTGTGGGGGCCATCATACAGTGTGGGAGATAATGTTGGGTCTTTGCACAGTGTGGGGGCCATCATACAGTGTTGGAGACATCAGTTTGGAGGCTACTAAGATGTCAGTATACTGTGGGGGGTACTATACAGTAAGGGGGAATTATACTGTGTATAAGAGAGCATCATACTGTGTAGAGGGGGCTGTATATGGGGGGAGACTCAGGACATTATTAAATCTTAAGTGGGCACTTATCGTTATAGGGGAACTCAGGTTATTATAACAGTGAGAGGGGCACACAGAGGGCACTATAACATTCTAGGGGCAAAATGTTGGCAATGTTTTCTAGGGCACTTGCATACGGCATTACTATATTTTAGAGGTTTGTTTTACCATCTAGAGAGCACACAGCAGGTGCAGTTATAGGGACACATACAGCAGCAGCGGTTCAGTATTGGGGTATCAGCAGGAAGAGGTGTTTGTGCAGGTTCGGAATAGATGGGGGACGGTGCCTGAAATGTAAGGAGTCAAATGTATCTTTGTTGTGATCTCTGCAGACCTGAGACTCTGAGTCCTGGATGAAGAAGTCGTCGTGTCAGTCTGGACCAGATGGAAAAGACGAGAAAAGTGAACAATTTAATCAGAAAGAACGTCAGCTGTAAGTCACCATATATAACTGTACTGTGATCTCTTATATGTTCTGCAGGACTGGCATCTATCAATATATGTCACCATATGGTGGTAATATCAGTGCAGAGATTATTTTTAGTAACAGCGCTGTCATCTGCTGAGGTTCTCCTACATCCACTATTAGGGTGCGCCACCATAGTTATAATCAGGATTACCTGGTTAGGGGCCTACTCAGAAGTTTCGCCCCCCCTGAACCAAAACCCCTAGCTACGCCTCTGCTACTGATATTTTAGAACCTTAATATGTAAAAGTTTTCATCCAAACTACAAAGCATACAGAAAAATTAGCTTTTTAACAAAAACAGTGATGCAACGCTGACCACAATCTAACAGTAGGCTTTAAAACAAAAACAGAAGATGACACTTCGCCTCATGCTACTTTCCTGCAGTTTATTTTTCATGAATCAAAACTATTTTCGTAGGTTCATATATCAGTGCTGGTCGTCGTCAGTCTTTTCTAGTTAAATCCTCAGTGGAAAATTGTAAAAGGGAATGTAGAAAAAGTTAGGAGTGGATAAAAAGGGGACTTTTCATATATTTCCTTCCCTTATAATCGACTCCTGGCTTTTAACTAAAAAAATAATGGATAATTTGCAACATTCGGTGAGAGCTGAGGATTTTCTTTCCTAATGGAACTATTGAATAAACTGAACTGCCGCTCCTGTGTGCAGAGAGGTCACAATTGTCCTGCATTTGTTTGCTGGATAACACAAAGAGAGGAGACAAACTAATTATATTCAGTCTAAATGATGGAACTCATTCTGAAAGTAGTGGTCTATACTCGGAGGTTTCCAGTAATTTCTCCTCATACAGCAAAAGGGATAAGGGTTATGAAGGCCCTGCCCCAAGGCTCTTGTCATATGGCTTAAATATTATAATGTACACAACATGAAAAGAGAGAATAATAAGAATTGGTCAGCGGTAATCGGTGCAAAACTGAGAGTATGGACTTACAACCTTACTACACAAGGCCTCCTTGTATTTCCCAGGTACACTTCACCTGTGAGAGACAGAATATAAAAAAAAATCCAGAAAATCACATTGTATGATTTTTACATAATTAATTAGCATTTTATTACATGAAATAAGTATTTGATACAATAGAAAAACAGAACTTAATATTTGGTACAGAAACCTTTGTTTGCAATTACAGAGGTCAGACGTTTCCTGTAATTATTGACCAAGTTTGCACACACTGCAGCGGGGATTGTGGCCTCCTCCTCCATACAGATTTTCTCCAGATCTTTCAGGTTTCGGGGCTGTCGCTGGGCAACATGAGTTTCAGCTCCCTCCAAAGATTTTCTATTGAGTTCAGGTCTGGAGACTGGCTAGGCCACTCCAGGACCTTGAAATGTTTCTTACGGAGCCACTTCTTAGTTGCCCTGGCTGTGTGTTTCAGATGAAGTCATGCTGGAAGACCAAACCACGACCCATCTTCAATGCTTTTACTGAGGAAAGGAGGTTGTCGGCTAAAATCTCACGATACATGACCCCATCCATCCTCCCTTCAATACAGTGCAGTTGTCCTGTCCCCTCTGCAGAAAAGCAACCCCAAAGAATGATGTTTCCCAGACATGTGCTGGCATGTGAAGGGGGATCTTGCGTGGCCTGCAGGATTTTAATCCATGATGGCATACTGTGTTGTTAATGTTTCAGACTGTGGTCCCAGCTCTCTTCAGGTCATTGACCACGTCCTCCCTTGTAGTTCTGAGCTAATTCCTGACCTTTTCAAAATCATTCTTACCCCATGAGGCGAGATCTTGTATGGAGGCCCAGATCAAGGAATATTGAAAGGCATCTTGTGTTTCTTCCATTTTCTAATAATTGTACCCACAGTTGTTGCCTTCTCACCAAGCTGCTTGCCTATTGTCCTGTAGCCCATCCCAGCCTTGTGCAGATCTACAATTTTGTCCCTGGTGTCCTTAGACAGCTCTTTATTCTTGGCCATGGTGGATAGGTTGGAGTGTGATTGGTTGAGTGTGTGGACAGGTGTCTTTTATACAGGTAATGAGTTCAAACAGCTGCAGTTAATACAGGTAATGAGCGCAGTTTCATAAAGAAAAACTAACAGGTCTGTGAGAGCCAGAATTCTAGCTTATTGGTAGGTGATCAAATACTTGTTTTATGCAACAAAATGCAATTTAATTGTTTAAAAATCATACAATGTGATTTTCTGTTTTTTATTTTTAGATTCTGTCTCTCACAGTTGAAGTGTACCTACGATAAAATTACAGACCTCTCCATTCTTTGTAGGTGGGAAAACTTGCAAAATTAGTAGTGTATCAAATACTTATTCTCCCCACTGTACATCTGTTTAAAGGCCCCCTTTAAACAGACGTACAGAGAGAAGACGCCCCCTCCTCTTAACTCTATACACTGCCCCTATTGGACAAACTATCAGCAGATTTGGGTTTCATTATCATCTCTATGCTGATGACACCCAATTATACACTTCTCCCCCTGACATCACCTCTACCCTAATACAAAATATCAAGGATTGTCTGTCTGCTGTCTCTAACATCATGTCCTCTCTCTATTTTAAACTGAATCTCACCAAAACTGAACTTCTTGTGTTTCTCCCCTCTACTAACCCAACTCTACCTCACATCGAAATTACCTTGGAGGGTTCAACCATAACTCCCAAGCAGCACGCCCGATGCCTTGGGGTCATATTCGACACTAACCTTTCCTTTTCTCCCTATATCCGATCACTCACTCGCTCTTGTCAACTTCATCTTAAAAACATCTCCAGAATCCGACCCTTTCGGAAACTGCTAAAAGTCTTACAGTCGCTCTGATTCACTCTCGTCTGGACTACTGCAACTCTCTTCTGATCGGTCTCCCTCTTACCAAACTTTCTCCTCTCTAATCCGTCCTGAATGCGGCAGCCAGGGTCGTATTTCTGTCCAGCCGCTTCACCGATGCCTCCACCTTGTGCCAGTCATTACACTGGTTACCCATTCACTACAGGGTCCAAAATAAACTCATCGCTCTCACCCACAAAGCTCTCCACAGTTCTGCACCGTCTTATATCTCCTCTCTCGTCTCTATCGCCGTACACGTGCCCTCCGTTCTACAAATGACCTAAGACTAACATCCCCCATAATCAGAACCTCGCATCTCCGTCTCCAAGACTTCTACCATGCTGCGCTAGTTCTCTGGAATCTACCCCAGACGAACCGACTGATGCCTAGCCACCACATCTTCAAGCGCGCATTAAAAACCCATCTCTTTAAACAATCCTAACACCTTAACTACTCAGTAAATTAACTTTCCCCTGTTCCCTCCTTCTAAATATCATTCAGAATCTGTTCCCTTCTCTTCATCTGTCTCCACACTCTCCATGCACAAGATAACTGCACTCAATACTTGAGTATTGCACTTAAACATATGGGCTGATGACCGGATCATACAGCTTTACATGAATATCCCTATTTATTATAATTGCCTGACCTGAAATAACAAATCACTTTTCACCCAGTGTGTCCACCATTTCCTTGTAGAATGTAAGCTTGCGAGCAGGGACCTCACTCCTGATGTAACTGTTTAAACTGTCCTTAAATTGTATTGAATTTAGTATCTGTACATGTCCCCGCTTAATTGTACAGTGCTGCGGAATATGCTGGCGCTATATAAATAAAAATTATTATTATTATTAATTATTAAAGGCTTTCTGAGGCTGGATAAACCAGAAGATATTTCCAGCATTTAATCTCTTTCAGATGAATATTTTGAGCAGATTCAACAGAAGTAAATCTGCAGCAGAAGGAAGGTGAGCAGCGTTCTCAACACCCATAGCACTGACCTTCCATCCTCCTAGGAATCTTCTGTTGTTTGCCTATATATCTCCATGTTATCGCACAATAATAATATCTGACATATTTACATAGTTAATACGAATGAAAAAAGACGAATGTTCACAAGTTTTAATCGAATGGGAGAAAATAAACCTACAACCATAATGCATGTTCCGTTCTGACCAAAAGAGCTAAATATTTGCTTCTGATCTCAATTGTCAATCTACTGGAGATTCATGAAAGCGCCTTACATATTTACATCATTATTTATGTTATTTGTTTTTAAAAAGCATCAAAGTCTAAAAAAACATCTATATGGTATAAAAATCCCTCCAGACCGATGGTTTTGTCCGGTTAAAGTAAAGGAGCTAAAAAGCCCTCACCCTCCAAGTAATTTTGTCTTATCCTTTATCGTTGTTGTTTTACAAAGAACTGTCACCCAGCTTATATTTTATTAGATACAAATTACCTTTGATGTGGCGCATCATATATATATTTCCAAGAGAAGAATCAGTGACTTCTTTGCATTTAGTGGTTACTACTCACCTGGGTAGTCATATGTAGGAATCTCCTCTTTACACCGCTCATCACCCCTCACATATGTCTCTGTTACAGTGTCCATTTTAGGACATGATCAGATATCAAAATCAAACATCAGAATGATGTCAGTTTGAGGCTAAATACCCTGTCTGACAAGTGATTCTGACAAGTGATTTTGACGAATGATTCTGACGAGTGACTTTTACAACTGTAATAATAATAATAAAAAAAACAGTACCTGTTCGCTAATAGGACTTGAACCCAAAAGTCTGTGTTCCAAAGCCAGCACACTAACCAATAAGCTATTAACTTAGCTGTAAAAACCTATGAGTTCTATTTGGTTATATGATTTTCAGTGCAAACTTGTCTAAAACTCATTAGGACTTATGCACAGACTGCAAGCCAGCCACATTCAAATGATGTTTGATTCTGATGTGTGAGTCTGATGTGTGACTTTCTTCAAACATCAGAATCATAATGACTTTTATTCACCCTGAGTATTTTCATGGTTAATCTTATAAGACAAGAAAAGCTGGCAGCTACTATCACTTGACTTGATAGTGCAATGGTAAGGCATCAGCCTCTGAAACTACTTTGTCAGAGTTGAAATCCTGACAGGAATAAGATTTTTATTTTTTTTTTAAATTATGCCTATTTAGCACACAAACTACAGGGGTGTTTTACTTTTAATATCTGACGTTTTGATTGTCATCCTGATGTGTTAAGAGTTTCGGACACGCTGTCTATTTGCATGGTAAATTAGATAGCAAAAGTAAATTGGGAGTTTGCAGCCAGTACTTGGGTGGATGGAAATAAAAATTTACAATAAAAACATTTTATCATTAGACCCCTTTAAGAAGTTATGCAAATATAAAGTCACTTGGAAATAGATATGTAGTAAATTCTTGCCTCCCAATTTAGTTTGGCTATGTAATTTACCATACAAATAGACAGCGTGTCCGAAACTCTTAACACGTCAGGATGACAATCAGAACGTCAGATATTAAAAGTAAAACACCCCTGTAGTTTGTGTGCTTAATAGGAATAATTAAAATAAAAAAAATCTTATGCCTGTCAGGATTTGATCTCTGACAAAGTAGTTTCAGAGACTGTTGCCTTACCATTGAACTATCCAGTCAAGTGATTGTAGCTGGCAGCTTTTCTTGTCTTATGAGATTAACCATGAAAATACTCAGGGTGACTAAAAGTCATTATGATTCTGATGTTTGAAGAAAGTCACACATCAGACTCACACATCAGAATCAAACATGATTTGAATTTGGCTTGCTTGCAGTCTGTGCATAAGTCCCAATAAGTTTTAGACAAGTTTGCACTGAAAATCATATAACCAAATAGAACTCATAGGTTTTTACAGCTAAGTTAATAGCTTAGTGGTTAGTGCGCTGGCTTTGGGACATAGACTTTTGTGTTCAAGTCCCATCAGCGAACAGGTACTTTTTTTTTTTAATATTATTATTATTATTATTATTATTACAGTTGTAAAAGTCACTCGTCAAAATCACTCGTCAGAATCATTCGTCAAAATCACTTGTCAGAATCACTCCTCAGAATCAGTTGTCAGAATCACTCGTCAGAATCATTCGTCAGAATCACTCTTCAGAATCACTCTTCAGAATCATTCGTCAGAATCACTCTTCAGAATCACTCTTCAGAATCATTCATCAGAATCATTCGTCAGAATCACTCGTCAGAATCATTCATCAAAATCACTTGTCAGAATCACTCGTCAAAATCACTTGTCAAAATCACTCGTCAGAATCACTTGTCAGAGTCACTCGTCAGTGCTTGCATAGTGCACCACCTCTCACCATACAAGACCGCAATCTTACAGATCAGTCCAGCCTGCAAACCTTGCTCCAGTACATGCTGTGTGCATGTGTCTTGTCTGATTGCTTAGGGCGGTGGCCCAGTTACTTTCTGATTCTTATAGCTGCTGTGGGCGCACTCCTAAAGCGTACCCAGCCTATTGCTGTGAGTCACTGGATATTTAAACCCCCCCACCCAGAAGGAGGTGCCTGAGCAACACTAACAATCAGTGTGCTCCTTGCCTCTGAGTTGCCAGGTCCTGTTCTGCATCTTGTCTGATTCTGTTACCTGTATCTGTGACTGCTAGTCTGTTTCCGCCACCCTGGGGGCTGTATACCCCGGACTGTTACCTGTGACTTCTAGTTTGTTTCTGCCTTCCTGGGGGCTGAGTACCCAGGCTCGTTCCTGTATCTCGTTCCAGTGTCAGTTCTTGTCTGAACTGTCTCCTAACCTGTTACCTGTTTCTCTCTATGTCCGTACCTTCCCTTTTCCTGCAGTGTCTGAACCTGCACCTAACTCCAACTCGTTGTCTCTGTACTTCTGTTTGTGAGTTTAGAGTCCACTAGCTACTTCATTGTAAGTACCTTGTGTGTATCTGGTTCTGCTTGTCCCTTTTCCCTTCCTCCGTATCTACCTCCTGTGTTCTAAGCATCTTCCTGTATTTTCCAGTCTGTTCCATGTGAACAGAGCCCTGTCCTCTCTGCCTGCACCTTCTGCCCTGTTCTGCTCTACCTTGTCCACCACTCCGGCGGTGTCGCTCTGCTCTACCTTGTCCACCGCACCTGCGGTTTCGCTATGCTCAGTTTGCTCACCGCACCTGCGGTTTCTCTCTGCTCTGCCTTGTCCATTGCTCCGGCGGTTTCGCTCTGCTCTACCTTGTCCACCGCTCCAGCGGTTTCACTCTGCTCTACCTTGTCCACTGCACCTGCGGTTTCGCTCTGCTCTACTTTCTCACCGCACCAGCGGTTTCGCTCTGCTCTGCCTTGTCCACCACTCCGGCGGTTTCGCTCTGCTCTGCCTTGTCCACTGCTCCGGCAGTTTCGCTTTACTCTGCTTCTCTACCGCATCTGCGGCTCTGTTCTTGTATCCCAATCTGTACTGGACCCTATCCAACCTACGCTCCAACCTGCTAGTGTCCACCTGTCTGCACACCAGCCGTGCCTGCCAGTACCTCCCTGCCTGCACTCCAGCCATGCTTGCCAGTACCTCCCTGTCTGCATTCCAGCCGAGCTTGCCAGTACCCACCTGTCTGCATACCAGCCGTGCTTGCCAGTAACCACCTGTCTGCATACCAGCCATGCTTGCCAGTAATCACCTGTCTGCATACCAGCCGTGCTTGCCAGTACCCACCTGTCTGCATACCAGCCGTGCTTGCCAGTACCCACCTGTCTGCATACCAGCCGTGTTTGCCAATACCCACCTGTCTGTATGCCAGCCTAACCTGCCTGTACTGCATTCCCCGGTGTGGGTCAACAGCCATGTCCGGGGTCTGACCTGGAGTAGCACCTGGTCCCTCTGCTCGGTTCCTCCCTGGTGCACGGAGTCGACTGAGCCGCCGTGCGACCTTGGTCGGATCGGGTTGATACTTAGTTACGCCCCTCCAGGCACTCATGGTACCCATGGTACAGTGGGATCACTAATCACGCACACGCCAGTCAGTCCGGGCGTGTGCATAACAGTTTTCTCATGCCATGGTTCCCGTTGAGCCCCACGGCCCTTCGCTCTCAGAGACATTTGAATCCTTGTCTGGCGAATACGTGCACCAAGAAAAATTTTTTCCACAAGCTGAGGTCCAGGCGATTTACGCACCAGCCCAAATGGAGCTATCAACACTCGTTCCTGCGGATCTGCCACGGTACTATGGGGATCCAAAACGAAGCCGTGTGTTTGTGGAGCAATGCATGCTGCATTTCAAGTTCTATTCTCACTATTTTCCTACCGATCGGGTTAAAGTAGCATTTATGATGTCCTACCTAGCGGGTGATGCCTTGAAATAGATCGCCCCCCTATGGGAAGCATGGGATCCTATCATCTCTGACCTGCAGGCCTTCCTGGTGGCCTTTCTAATGGTCTTCGATGACCCTAATCCTGAAGCCTCTGCTAAAGCTTCCCTTCCCAATATCCCGGAGCAGCCCCGATGAGTAATGTGTGTAGGTAGCCTACCAGTTCTCCAGCCCGAAGAGACAGCTGCCCACCCAGAATCCACACAGGATGACTATGCTCCACAGAATACTTCTCTTCCCAACCTCAAGAGGCAGTCCAGACGTGCAAGGCATAGAGGTAAACCATCACGCCAGGTTCTGTCCTCCCAAAGACCTCCTGTTCCCAAGCCCGCAGAGGCAGCTATCCGCACTGAATCCATGAAGGTTGACCATGTTCGTCAGGCTAAGCAGAGGCCGGAACTCAGTCACAAAATTGGATTGCGGTCCCTCTGCAGTTGTTTGGGACCCCCTGACGGTCTTTGTCCAGCGAAGGTTGGGGAATCCCAAGACATTAGGCCTGTAGGAGAGGCTGCCCTTGGCGTTAGTGTTTCCTCTCCACAGATGACCATGACTGTCTCCATGGCAAGTGAAAGCCTCGGATTAACCGGAAGTTTCGGGCTTAAAGCCTTGAAGAGTCAGTGTTTGATTCCAGTCCGAAAACTCCAGAAGTCAGTTTGGGCATTGTCAGCGGAAGGACGAGCCCTACGCAGAAACAGTCAAAATATGTCTGTACAAATTAAGCTCCAGATTGGAGCATTACACATGAAGAAGTTCACATTCCAGGTGCTGACTGGTTTACTCACAGGTCGTCCAGAGCCAAGAGATCTAGTGCCCGCTCAGGTCTGGAGATCCTGCATGGTGTATCCTAGGGGACTGCTAAGGTACAAGGGGTGTCCAGTCCCCATATTTTCAGGACAGTCAGCAGTTTCTTCTTCTTCTTCACCAGATCTGCTACCTTGTCCACCGCTCCGGCGGTTTCGCTTTACTCTGCTTGTCTACCGCATCTGCGGCTCTGTTCCTGTATCCCAGTCTGTACTGGACCCTATCCAGCCTGCGCTCCAACCTGCTAGTATCCACCTGTCTGCACGCCAGCCGAGCTTGCCAGTACCTCCCTGTCTGCACTCCAGCCGTGCTTGCCAGTACCTCCCTGTCTGCAGTCTAGCCGTGCTTGCCAGTAACCACCTGTCTGCATACCAGCCATGCTTGCCAGTAACCACCTGTCTGCATACCAGCCGTGCTTGCCAGTACCCACCTGTCTGGATACCAGCCGTGCTTGCCAGTACCCACCTGTCTGCATAGCAGCCGTGCTTGCCAGAACCCACCTGTCTGCATACCAGCCGTGCCTGCCAATACCCACCTATCTGCATGTCAGCCTAACCTGCCTGTTCCTGCATTCCCCAGTGTGGGTCAACAGCTGTGTCCGGGGTCTGACCTGGAGTAGCACCTGGTCCCTCTGCTCGGTTCCTCACTGGTGCACGGAGTCGACTGAGCCGCCGTGCGACCTTGGTCGGATCGGGTTGATACTTAGTTATGCCCCTCCAGGCACTCTTCGGTTCATGGTACAGTGGGATCACTAATCACGCACACGCCAGTCAGTCCGGGCGTGTGCATAACAGACTGAATTCATTTTTTACATACAGATAATTATAGGCCGTGTGTATTTAGTCCTGTCTATTACCTGGTGATGTGAGGGGCTGGGGAACCTCCATCATGACGTCCTTGTACAGATCTTTGTGTCCTTCTAAATACTCCCACTCCTCCATGGAGAAATAGACAGCGACATCCTGACACCTTATAGGAACCTGACACATACAATGATACTGTCATCCCCCGATCCCTTCATAGCGTTACTGTATAATGTCCCAGCATTCCCAGCAATGTCACCTCTCCAGTCAGCAGCTCAATCATCTTGTAGGTGAGTTCTAGGATCTTCTGGTCATTGATGTCCTCATGTATCAGGGGGTGAGGTGGAGGCGCTGTTATTGGGCTCAGGGGTCTTCCCCATCCCTCAGACACAGGGTCCTGACAGCGCCCACTAGAGGTCTTCTTCACTACTGTGTAATCCTGGTTATGGAGAGACACTTTATCTATCTAGTAGACAACTTCATCCAGCACCATGACAACCAGCACAGCAGAGTCCTGCAGCCACTGAGGCCCCTGATCATGTGACCCCTGACTCCTCCCCTCCTGTGACCTCATCACAGGTCCTGTGTGCACAGAACAGTCATATATGTGGTGGCGGCTCTGCAGGTGGAGGTATGTGGAGATTCCCCATTACTGGGCATTAACCCCTTCAGCACGGAGACTCTTTTGGGGTCTCTGTGTGGTGTGAACAGTGAGGTAACAGCTGTGGACAGAATGCGGCTTAGCTGGTTCCCGTCCACATTAGATCCATTCAGACGACTGCAGGATGAAGGACAGAAGCCCAGAGAAGTCCTCACACAGCGCCATTATTCCTCTCCTGGTTCCAGCACAGTAATGTAGATACTGGTGATTATCTCTCCATTACGAGTATCGGGGGAGTTCTAGACCGCCCCCCGTATGTCTTGTGTCTGTTATACGGCCAGTATACATTCGGGCATTGCCTGCCATACACTGTAGTGCTGTAGCCATGTTTTCTACTGGCATTACTGCGATTGTCCGGCCGCATCTTGTTATCGGTAGTGATGAGGGAACGTGCTCGGATAAGGGGTTAACAGAGCGCACTCGAGCATAACTGAGTATCATCGGAGTGCTCGTATATTGTGTTCGAGTCCCTGTGTCTGCATGATTTGCGGCTGTTAAACAGCTTCAACACGTGAGGATTCCCCAATAAACAGGGAATCCCTGCATGTGTTGAGGCTGTCTAACATCTGCAAATCATGCAGACACAGGGACTCGAACATGATATACGAGCACGCCAAAGATACTCAGTTATACTTGAGCGTGCTCGGTTAACCCCTTATCCAAAGATCATTTGCTGATCACTAGTTATTGGATAATTACTCAAAGTCAGTATAGTGCTATAATCAGACGTTCATGTATCTGCAACTATAATAACCTACATATGTGACACAGGAACTAGGGCAGTATAAAATATAACATTTATTGATAAAGACAATAAAATATATATATACTGTGGCAAGACGACTCGCTCGGCTCTCCAGGAGGCAGACTCAGGACACACGTTCTAAGGTTACCTTTCTGCTGGTTTATTGTCTGGCATAAACTCGTGCAGGGTTTCGCAGAAAAAATAAACAAGACCCCTCTGGGTTAAATGGAAAAACAAAACAAAGTATAGCTCCATCCATAGTTGAGCGGGTTCCGCCCGATCTCGGTAGCATAAACTGCACAGGTAACAAGCTCTGCAGCTTCCACAATACTGTCTGGAGACTTCCCTCTCCAGACCACACTTCACAGGGAAAAAAAACAGGACTGAGCTTTTACACATTGCTCAGCCACACCTTGAGGGGAGGTAGGGGGAATGGTGTCCCGCCCTCTTTGCCATTCCCATAAAACCGCACACCCTTTAACAGAGTAAATCTACCAGCATATAACATGCTGGCAGAAAAATAAAGTAGGTCTTAGTTCACACAGGAGAGCATCCTGAGTGATACATACCTCCCCTCACATATAAAACCAGTGACACTGTCACATATTCCCCCCCTCTGCCCAAAGCCGGGGGTTTGGGCACCTTCTGACACCAGGCAGGGAATCCTAGAGAGGGCATCTGCATTCCCATGTAACTTCCCGGGCCTATGCTCCACGTGAAAGTTAAACTCTTGAAGTCCTAGGAACCATCTAGTTACCCTGGCATTTTTACCCCTCTTCTCCCTCAACCATCTCAACGGGGCATGGTCTGATACTAATTTAAACTTCCAGCCTAGTAGGTAATATTTCAGTGTATCCACGGCCCATTTTATGGCTAAACACTCTTTCTCTACTATGGCGTAGTTCTTCTCGCAGGAGGACAGCTTTCGGCTTAGATAGAGAATGGGATGTTCTTCCCCATTTATCTCTTGGGAGAGTACAGCCCCTAGACCAACCTCTGAAGCGTCCCTCTGGACTACAAATTCTTTCTTGAAGACCAGGACCGGCTGCTTGCACAGTGTTAGCTTCAACTGTTGAAATGCGGTCTCCGTTTCTTCCGTCCATTTCACCATGATTGATTTGGTGCCTTTTAGAAGATTCGTTAGTGGCGCGGCAATCATAGCGAAATTCGGGATAAACCTCCGGTAGTATCCCACCATTCCCAGGAATGCTCTCACCTGCTTCTTCGAGAGTGGTTGCGGCCAGGTTTGAATTGCCTCCACTTTCTTGATTTGCGGCTTTATTTCGCCTCTCCCAACAACATAGCCCAGGTACTTGGCCTCCTCCTTTCCGATGGCACACTTTCTCGGATTTATGGTAAATCCTGCCTTCCTTAGCGCGTCCAGAACGGCCTGTAGTTTAGGTAGGTGACTAGCCCAGTCTGGGCTAAAGACCTCAATGTCGTCGAGGTAGGCTGCGGCATACTTCTTATGTGGGGCTAGGATCCGATCCATAGCCCCCTGGAAAGTGGCTGGGGCCCCCTGTAGTCCGAATGGCATCTGCGTGTATTGAAAACACCCATCAGGTGTTGAGAAAGCCGTCTTCTCCTTAGCCATTTGGGACATGGGGATCTGCCAGTAGCCCTTCGTCAGGTCAAGAGTGGTGATGTACCTCGCCGGTCCAAGCCTCTCGATGAGTTTGTCGACACGGGGCATCGGGTACGCGTCACACTTGGATACCTCATTCAGTCTGCAGTAGTCATTACAAAACCTCCACTCTCCATTGGGTTTCGGCACGAGGACGATTGGGCTCAACCACCCACTCTTTAACTCCTCTATTACTCCGAGGTCTAACATCCTCTTCACCTCGGCCGAGATCACCTCCCGGCGTCCTTCTGGAATCTGATACGGCTTCAGATTCACTCGTACGTGCGGCTCTGTCAGCACATCATGCTCTACCACTTGAGTATGCCCCGGCAACTCTGAGAACAGCTCCCGATTCCGCTGTAGTAATTCTCGACACTGTTGCTTCTGGGCCGGTGATAGAGTCTCTGCAATAGTGACCTCCTCCACCTTGCCTTCTGGTGCGGCTCCCAGGCAAGGAGTTTCCACAGGTTCACGGTCCCGCCACGGCTTGAGCAAATTTACATGATATATTTGATGCGGCTTTCTTCGGCCAGGCTGGTGGACTTTATAATTAACCTCGCTGACTTTCTCCACCACCTCGTATGGACCTTGCCATTTGGCGAGGAACTTGCTCTCAACGGTAGGGATCAGCACCAAAACACGGTCCCCGGGCTGGAACTGTCTTAGTCTCGCCAACCGGTTATAGACCCTCGCCTGGGCTTCCTGCGCCTGGAGGAGATGTTCCTTCACGATGGGCATCACCTTTGACATTCTCCCCTGTAACTGGGCGACATGTTCGATGATACTCCGGTGTGGTGTGACTTCAGCCTCCCAAGTTTCCTTGGCGATGTGTAGGAGACCTCTTGGATGCCGCCCATATAGGAGCTCAAATGGAGAGAAGCCAGTGGAGGCTTGAGGAACTTCTCTGACCGAGAAAAGCAGAAATGGGAGCAGGTAGTCCCAGTCTCGCCCATCCATTTCAACAACCTTCTTGAGCATCGCCTTTAAGGTCTTGTTGAAGCGTTCTACTAGGCCGGCCATCTGTGGATGATAAACCGAGGTCCGAAGCTGAGTTATCTGAAGGACTCTGCAAAGCTCCTTCATCACCTTGCTCATGAAGGGGGTTCCTTGGTCTGTCAGAATCTCTTTTGGTAGACCTGTCCAAGCAAAAATATGGACCAGCTCTCGGGCTATACTTTTACTGGACATGTTCCTTAGGGGAACCGCTTCCGGATACCGAGTCGCATAGTCCATGATGACCAGGATATATTGGTGGCCCCGAGCTGATTTAACTAAGGGGCCCACGAGGTCCATGGCAATCCTCTCAAAGGGAACCTCTATCACAGGTAGTTGGACTAAGGGGCTACGGAAGTGGAAGGAGGGAGCGGTTATTTGGCAGGTGGGGCAGGACCTACAATAGTTTTGAACTTTTCGATAACACCCTGGCCAATAAAACCTTCTCAATATCCTCTCCTGAGTTTTCTCGACCCCTAGGTGTCCCCGCAGAACATGTGAATGGGCCATATGTAGCACCCGCCGTCTGTATGGCCCCGGCACTAACAGCTGTTCCACTATCTCACCGCCCCTCAGTTTGGCCACCCGATATAGCAACTCCCCCTGCACTGCAAAGTGGGGGAATCTGGTGTCGGCCCCTGGCTCTTGGGCAACCCCATTACATACAGTAACCTGGTAGGAACGCCCCTTTTAAGGTCAGGTCTCGAACTTGAGCAGTCCAAAAGTTCTCTCTGGACATATCTAACGCAGGGAGGTCGGCCTCCTCGGTCACCATCTCACCCTCATCACCGACAAGGACGCACAGTGGGAACTCCTCCATCTGAGACTTCGTCCGGGGTTCTTCTTCAAGGACCTGGATTTTCCCCATGCTACTTAGTCCAGTTCCCTTCCCCCACAAGTCCCAGAATAAGGAAAAATGTGCAAAGCAGTCATCAAAGCAAAAGGTGGCTACTTTGAAGAACCTAGAATATAAGACATATTTTCAGTTGTTTCACACTTTTTTGTTAAGTATATAATTCCACATGTGTTAATTCATAGTTGTGATGCCTTCAGTGTGAATGTACAATTTTCATAGTCATGAAAATACAGGAAAATCTTTAAATGAGGTGTGTCCAAACGTTTGGTCTGTTCTGTATATACACAAAAGCACATATTATGACAGAATTAGTTGTCTATGTGCATGAAAAATAAAGTGCAATGTGAAATATAATAACTGTACACATATATATAGAATATGTACCTAAAGTTACACATGCAAACATATATTAAGTGTGTACCCATGAACAATTCTTATATGCATAAAAAAACAATAGAATAAGAGGGATACGTAGATTAATGTCTATACGGGTCCGCTTAAATGGTCTTAAATATCCAGGAAAATCACAAGACTGAAATATTATTATTTTATATAGCGCCATTGATTCCATGGTGCATGAGAAAGGGTTACACACGAAATACAGATATCACTTACAGTAAATGACCTAACAATGATAGACTGGTACAGAGGGAAGAGGACCCTGCCCTCGCGGGCTTACATTTATAGGATGGTGGGGAAGGAGACAGTAGGTTGGGGGGTTGCAGCAGCTCTGGTGGTGGTGAGGCGGCAGCGTGGTCATTGCAAGTTGTAAGCTTTCTTGAAGACATGGGTTTTCAGGTTCCGTCTGAAGGATCCGAATGTGGCAGATAATCGGACTTGTTGAGGCGCAGAATTCCAGAAGATGGGGGAAATTCGGGAGAAGTCTTGGAGGCGATTGGGTGAGGAATGAATAAGTGTGGAGGAGAAAAGGAGATCTTGGGAAGACCGGAGATTACATGAGGGAATATATTGGGAGATTAGTTCAGAGATGAACAGAGGAGAAAGATTATAGATGGCTTTGTAGGTCAGTGTTAGTAGATTGAACTGGATATGCTGGGCAATTGGGAGCCAGTGAAGGGATTTGCAAAGAGAGATGAACTATAAAGAATAGGTTTTGGCTTACAAATTTTATTGTAAAATACTGACCAAATACTGAACATGTGAATGTGGGCTTAATCTTTGTATAGGGATTTTCAGTAACAGCGCAGTCATCTGCGGAGGTTCCCCTATACCTATGATTAGGCTGTGCCACCGTAATTGTACACACGGTTACTTGGTGTAACGCTGGTGGATGTGGACCCACAGGGCCACGGGCCGAGCTTACCCTGGAGGGCATAACTAGGTGTCTACCAGGTCTTCACTAGAGCCTCTGGTGGAGAGGATAGGATGGGCTGCTGGTAGACATCGGGTACTACTCAATGGTAGTCCCCAGGACCGCAGCAGCTGGTGGAAGAGTCAGAGACACGAGTGCGAGGTATAACAGGAGCAACAAACTGGACACTAGCAGAGTGAACTGCCCAGGAACCAACATTCAGCAGAGAGCGGTGGGTGGAGTGGCCTAATATAGGACCTGCCGGCTAATATAGGACCTGCCGGCATGGTGGGTGAACAAATGTAATATTATTGTCACACCGCCAAATGGTAAAGATATGAGGGAAAAACCTCGTGCACACACGGCTCCACTCCGTACACCTCGTACACACGCGGCTCCGCTCCATACATACACGGCTCTGCTCCATACACCTCGTACACACGCGGCTCCGCTCCGTACACCTCATAGATGTGCGGCTCCGCTCCATACACCTTGTACACACGCGGCTCCGCTCCGTACACCTCGTACACAGACGTCTCCGCTCCGTACACCTCGTACACAGACGTCTCCGCTCCGTACACCTCGTACACAGACGTCTCTGCTCCGTACACCTCGTACACGGGCGGCTCCGCTCCATACGCCTCGTACATGCGCGGCTCTGCTCCGTACACCTCGTACACGCACGGCTCCGCTCCATACACACACAGCTCCGCTCCGTACACCTCGTACACACACGGCTCCGCACACCTCGTACACACGAGGCTCCGCTCCGTACATCTCGTACACACGCGGCTCCGCTCCGTACACCTCATAGACACACGCGGTTCCGCTCCGTACACCTCGTACACACGCGGCTCTGCTCCGCACACCTCATACACGCGCGGCTCTGCTCCGCACACCTCATACACGCGCGGCTCCACTCCGTACATCTCGTACACACGCTGCTCCGCCCTGTACACCTCGTACACACACGGCTCCGCTCCGTACACTTCGTACACACGCAGCTCCGCTCTGTATATTTCGTACACACGCGGCTCCGCTCCGTACATCTTATACACACACTGCTCCACCCCGTACACATGCGGCTCCGCTCCGTACACCTCGTACATGCGCGGCTCCGCTCCGTACACCTCGTACACGCGCGGCTCCGCTCCGTACACACGCGGCTCCGCTCCGTACACCTCGTACACACACGGCTCCGCTCCGTACACCTCGTACACACACGGCTCCGCTCCGTACACCTCGTACACATGCGGCTCCGCTCCGTACACCTCGTACACGCGCGGCTCCGCTCCGTACACCTCGTACACGCGCGGCTCCGCTCCGTACACCTCGTACACACACGGCTCCGTTCCGTACACCTCGGACACACGCGACTCCGCTCCGTACACCTCGTACATGCCCGGCTCCGCTCCGTACACGCGCGGCTCCGCTCCGTATATTTCGTACACACACGGCTCCGCTCCGTACATCTCGTACACACACGGCTCCACCCCGTACACCTCGCATACGCGGCTCTGCTCCGTACACCTCGTACACACGCGGCTCTGCTCCGTACACCTCGTACACACTCGGCTCTGCTCCGTACACGTCATAGACACACGCGGTTCCGCTCCGTACACCTCGTACACACGCGGTTCCGCTCCGTACACCTCGTACACACGCGGCTCCGCTCCGTACACCTCGTACACACGCGGCTCCGCTCCGTACACCTCGTACACACGCGGCTCCGCTCCGTACACCTCGTACACACGCGGCTCCGCTCCGTACACCTCGTACACACACGGCTCCTCTCCGTACACACGCGTGGCTCCGTACACCTTGTACACACACGGCTCCGATCCGTACACCTCGTACACATGCAGCTCCGCTCCGTACACCTCGTACACGCGCGGCTCCGCTCCGTACACCTCGTACACGCGTGGCTCTGCTCCGTACACCTCGTACACATGGGGCTCCGTTCCGTACACCTCGGACACACGCGGCTCCGCTCCGTACACCTCGTACATACCCGGCTCCGCTCCGTACACGCGTGGCTCCGCTCCGTATATTTCGTACACACACGGCTCTGCTCCGTACACCTCGTACATATGCGGCTCCGCTCCGTACACCTCGTACACACGCGGCTCTGCTCCGTACACCTCGTACACACGCGGCTCTGCTCCGTACACCTCACAGACACACGCGGCTCAGCTCCGCACACCTCGTACACGCGCGGCTCCGCTCCGTACATCTCGTACACGCGCGGCTCCGCTCCGTACATCTCGTACACACGCTGCTCCGCCCTCTACATCTCGTACACACGCTGCTCCGCCCTCTACATCTCGTACACACGCTGCTCCGCCCCGTACTCCTCGTACACACGCGGCTCCGCTCCGTACACCTCATACACACGCAGCTCTGCTCTGTACATCTCGTACACACGCGGCTCCGCGCCATACATCTCGTACACACACTGCTCCACCCCGTACACCTCGTATACATGCGGATCTGCTCCGTACACCTCGGACACACGCGGCTCCGCTCCGTACACCTCGTACATGCCCGGCTCCGCTCTGTACACGTGCGGCTCCGCTCCGTATATTTCGTACACACGCGGCTCCGCTCCATACATCTTGTACACACACTGCTCCGCCCCGTACACCTCGTACACATGCGGCTCTGCTCCGTACACCTCGTACACATGCGGCTCCGCTCCGTACACCTCGTACACGTGCGGCTCCGCTCCGTACACCTCGTACACGTGCGGCTCCTCTCCGTACACCTCGTACACGCGCGGCTCCGCTCCGTACACCTCGTACACGCGCGGCTCCGCTCCGTACACACGCGGCTCCACTCCGTACACCTCATACACACACGGCTCTGCTCCGTACACCTCGTACACACGCGGCTCCACTCCGTAGACCTCATACACACACGGCTCTGCTCCGTACACCTCGTACACATGCGGCTCCTCTCCGTACACCTCGTACACACGCGTGGCTCCGTACACCTTGTACACACACGGCTCCGCTCCGTACACCTCGTACACATGCGGCTCCGCTCCGTACACCTCGTACACGCTCCGCTCCGTACACCTCGTACACACACGGCTCTGCTCCGTACACCTCGTACACATGCGGCTCCGTTCCATACACCTCGGACACACGCGGCTCCGCTCCGTACACCTCGTACATGCCCGGCTCCGCACTGTACACGTGCGGCTCCGCTCCGTATATTTCGTACACACGCGGCTCCGCTCCGTACATCTTGTACACACACTGCTCCGCCCCGTACACCTCGCACACGCGGCTCCGCTCCGTACACCTCGTACACATGCGGATCCGCTCCGTACACCTCGTACACACGCGGCTCTGCTCCGTACACCTCGTACACACGCGGCTCTGCTCCGTACACCTCGTACACACGCGGCTCTGCTCCGTACACCTCGTACACACTCGGCTCTGCTCCGTACACGTCATAGACACACGCGGTTCCGCTCCGCACACCTCGTACACGCGCGGCTCCGCTCCGTACACCTCGTACACACGCTGCTCCGCCCCGTACACCTCGTACACACGCGGCTCCGCTCCGTACACCTCGTACACATGCAGCTATGCTCCGTACGCCTCGTACATGCGCGGCTCCGCTCCGTACACACGCGGCTCCACTCCGTACACCTCATACACACACGGCTCTGCTCCGTACACCTCGTACACACGCGGCTCCACTCTGTAGACCTCATACACACATGGCTCTGCTCCGTACACCTCGTACACACGCAGCTCCTCTCCGTACACCTCGTACACACGCGTGGCTCCGTACACCTTGTACACACACGGCTCCGCTCCGTACACCTCGTACACATGCGGCTCCGCTCCGTACACCTCGGACACACGCGGCTCTGCTCCGTACACCTCGTACATGCCCAGCTCCGCTCCGTACACGCGTGGCTCCGCTCCGTACATCTCCTACACACACTGCTCTGCCTCGTACACCTCGTACACACGCGGCTCTGCTCCGTACACCTCGTACACATGCGGCTCCGCTCCGTACACCTCGTACACACGCGGCTCCGCTCCGTACACCTCGTACACACGCGGCTCCGCTCCGTACACCTCGTACACACGCGGCTCTGCTCCGTACACCTCGTACACACGCGGCTCTGCTCCGTACACCTCGTACACACGCGGCTCTGCTCCGTACACCTCGTACACACGCGGCTCTGCTCCGTACACCTCGTACACACGCGGCTCTGCTCCGTACACCTCGTACACACGCGGCTCTGCTCCGTACACCTCGTACACACGCGGCTCTGCTCCGTACACCTCGTACACACGCGGCTCTGCTCCGTACACCTCGTACACACGCGGCTCTGCTCCGTACACCTCGTACACACGCGGCTCTGCTCCGTACACCTCGTACACACGCGGCTCTGCTCCGTACACCTCGTACACACGCGGCTCTGCTCCGTACACCTCGTACACACGCGGCTCTGCTCCGTACACCTCGTACACACGCGGCTCTGCTCCGTACACCTCGTACACACGCGGCTCTGCTCCGTACACCTCGTACACACGCGGCTCTGCTCCGTACACCTCGTACACACGCGGCTCTGCTCCGTACACCTCGTACACACGCGGCTCTGCTCCGTACACCTCGTACACACGCGGCTCTGCTCCGTACACCTCGTACACACGCGGCTCTGCTCCGTACACCTCGTACACACGCGGCTCTGCTCCGTACACCTCGTACACACGCGGCTCTGCTCCGTACACCTCGTACACACGCGGCTCCATTCCGTACACCTCATACACACGCGGCTCTGCTCCGTACACCTCATACATGCGCGGCTCCGCTAAGTACACACGCGGCTCCACTCAGTACACCTCGTACACATGCGGCTCCGCTCCGTACACCTCGTACACATGCGGCTCCGCTCCGTACACCTCGTACACATGCGGCTCCGCTCCGTACACCTCGTACACACGGCTCCGCTCCGTACACCTCGTACACATGCGGCTCCGCTCCGTACACCTCGTACACATGCGGCTCCGCTCCGTACACCTCGTACACATACGGCTCTACTCCGTACACCTCGTACACACGCAGCTATGCTCCGTACACCTCGTACACGCGCGGCTCCGCTCCGTACACACGCGGCTCCACTCCGTACACCTCATACACACACGGCTCTACTCCGTACACCTCGTACACACGCGGCTCTGCTCCGTACACCTCGTACACACGCGGCTCTGCTCCGTACACCTCATACACACGCGGCTCTGCTCCGTACACCTCATACATGCGCGGCTCCGCTAAGTACACACGCGGCTCCACTCAGTACACCTCGTACACATGCGGCTCCGCTCCGTACACCTCGTACACATGCGGCTCCGCTCCGTACACCTCGTACACATGCGGCTCCGCTCCGTACACCTCGTACACATGCGGCTCCGCTCCGTACACCTCGTACACACGGCTCCGCTCCGTACACCTCGTACACATGCGGCTCCGCTCCGTACACCTCGTACACATGCGGCTCCGCTCCGTACACCTCGTACACATACGGCTCCGCTCCGTACACCTCGTACACACGCAGCTATGCTCCGTACACCTCGTACACGCGCGGCTCCGCTCCGTACACACGCGGCTCCACTCCGTACACCTCATACACACACGGCTCTACTCCGTACACCTCGTACACACGCGGCTCTGCTCCGTACACCTCGTACACACGCGGCTCTGCTCCGTACACCTCGTACACACACGGCTCTGCTCCGTACACCTCGTACACATGCGGCTCCATTCCGTACACCTCGTACACACACGGCTCTGCTCCGTACACCTCGTACACATGCGGCTCCATTCCGTACACCTCATACACACGCGGCTCTGCTCCGTACACCTCATACATGCGCGGCTCCGCTAAGTACACACGCGGCTCCACTCAGTACACCTCGTACACATGCGGCTCCGCTCCGTACACCTCGTACACATGCGGCTCCGCTCCGTACACCTCGTACACATGCGGCTCCGCTCCGTACACCTCGTACACACGGCTCCGCTCCGTACACCTCGTACACATACGGCTCTACTCCGTACACCTCGTAAACACGCAGCTATGCTCCGTACACCTCGTACACGCGCGGCTCCGCTCCGTACACACGCGGCTCCACTCCGTACACCTCATACACACACGGCTCTACTCCGTACACCTCGTACACACGCGGCTCTGCTCCGTACACCTCGTACACACGCGGCTCTGCTCCGTACACCTCGTACACACACGGCTCTGCTCCGTACACCTCGTACACATGCGGCTCCATTCCGTACACCTCATACACACGCGGCTTTGCTCCGTACACCTCATACATGCGCGGCTCCGCTAAGTACACACGCGGCTCCACTCAGTACACCTCGTACACATGCGGCTCCGCTCCGTACACCTCGTACACATGCGGCTCCGCTCCGTACACACGGCTCCGCTCCGTGCACCTCGTACACATACGGCTCTACTCCGTACACCTCGTACACACGCAGCTATGCTCCGTACACCTCGTACACGCGCGGCTCCGCTCCGTACACACGCGGCTCCACTCCGTACACCTCATACACACACGGCTCTGCTCCGTACACCTCGTACACAAGCGGCTCCACTCTGTAGACCTCATACACACACGGCTCTGCTCCGTACACCTCGTACACACGCGGCTCCACTCCGTAGACCTCATACACACATGGCTCTGCTCCGTACACCTCGTACACACGCGGCTCCTCTCCGTACACCTCGTACACACGCGTGGCTCCGTACACCTTGTACACACACGGCTCCGCTCCGTACACCTCGTACACATGCGGCTCCGCTCCGTACACCTCGTACACATGCGGCTCCGCTCCGTACACCTCGTACACATGCGGCTCCGCTCCGTACACCTCGTACACATGCGGCTCCGCTCCGTACACCTCGTACACATGCGGCTCCGCTCCGTACACCTCGTACACATGCGGCTCCGCTCCGTACACCTCGTACACATGCGGCTCCGCTCCGTACACCTCGTAGATGCGCGGCTCCGCTCCGTACACATCGTACACACACGGCTCTGCTCCGTACACCTCGTACACATGCGGCTCCGTTCCATACACCTCGGACACACGCGGCTCCGCTCCGTACACCTCGTACATGCCCGGCTCCGCTCTGTACAGGTGCGGCTCCGCTCCGTATATTTCGTACACACGCGGCTCCGCTCCGTACATCTTGTACACACACTGCTCCGCCCCGTACACCTCGTAAACACACTGCTCCGCCCCGTACACCTCGTACACATGCGGCTCTGCTCCGTACACCTCGTACACATGCGGCTCTGCTCCGTACACCTCGTACACGCGCGGCTCCGCTCCGTACACCTCGAACACGCGCGGCTCTGCTCCGTACACCTTGTACACGCGCGGCTCTGCTCCGTACACCTTGTACACACGCGGCTCTGCTCCGTACACCTTGTACACACGCGGCTCTGCTCCGTACACCTTGTACACACGCGGCTCTGCTCCGTACACCTTGTACACACGCGGCTCTGCTCCGTACACCTTGTACACACGCGGCTCTGCTCCGTACACCTTGTACACACGCGGCTCTGCTCCGTACACCTCGTACACACGCGGCTCTGCTCCGTACACCTCGTACACATGCGGCTCCGTTCCGTACACCTCGGACACAGGCGGCTCCGCTCCATACACCTCGTACATGCCCGGCTCCGCTCCGTACACGCGCGGCTCCGCTCCGTATATTTCGTACACACGCGGCTCCGCTCCGTACATCTCGTACACACACTGCTCCGCCCCGTACACCTCGTACACACGCGGCTCCGCTCCGTACACCTCGTACACACGCGGCTCCGCTCCGTACACCTCGTACACACGCGGCTCCGCTCCGTACACCTCATACACACGCGGCTCTGCTCCGAACACCTCGCACACACGCGGCTCTGCTCCGTACACCTCGCACACACGCGGCTCTGCTCCGTACACCTCGTACACACGCTTTTCTGCTCCGTACACCTCGTACACACACTGCTCCGCCCCGTACACCTCGTACACACGCGGCTCCGCTCCGTACACCTCGTACACATGCGGCTCCGCTCCGTACACCTCATACACACGCGGCTCTGCTCCGAACACCTCGCACACACGCGGCTCTGCTCCGTACACCTCGTACACACGCGGCTCTGCTCCGTACACCTCGTACACACGCTTTTCTGCTCCGTACACCTCGTACACACGCGTCTCTGCTCCGTACACCTCGTACACACGCGTCTCTGCTCCGTACACCTCGTACACACGCGTCTCTGCTCCGTACACCTCGTACACACGCGTCTCTGCTCCGTACACCTCGTACACACGCGTCTCTGCTCCGTACACCTCGTACACACGCGTCTCTGCTCCGTACACCTCGTACACACGCGGCTCTGCTCCGTACACCTCGTACACACGCGGCTCTGCTCCGTACACCTCGTACACACGCGGCTCTGCTCCGTACACCTCGTACACACGCGGCTCTGCTCCGTACACCTCGTACACACGCGGCTCTGCTCCGTACACCTCGTACACACGCGGCTCTGCTCCGTACACCTCGTACACCTCGTACACACGCGGCTCTGCTCCGTACACCTCGTACACACGCGGCTCTGCTCCGTACACCTCGTACACACGCGGCTCTGCTCCGTACACCTCGTACACACGCGGCTCTGCTCCGTACACCTCGTACACACGCGGCTCTGCTCCGTACACCTCGTACACACGCGGCTCTGCTCCGTACACCTCGTACACACGCGGCTCTGCTCCGTACACCTCGTACACACGCGGCTCTGCTCCGTACACCACGTACACACGCGGCTCTGCTCCGTACACCTCGTACACACGCGGCTCTGCTCCGTACACCTCGTACACACACGGCTCTGCTCCGTACACCTCGTACACATGCGGCTCCATTCCGTACACCTCATACACACTCGGCTCTGCTCCGTACACCTCGTACACACGCGGCTCTGCTCCGTACACCTCATACACGCGCGGCTCCGCTAAGTACACACGGGGCTCCACTCCGTACACCTCGTACACACGCGGCTCCGCTCCGTACACCTCGTACACATGCGGCTCCGCTCCGTACACCTCGTACACACGGCTCCGCTCCGTACACCTCGTACACATACGGCTCCGTTCCGTACACCTCGGACACACGCGGCTGTGCTCCATACACCTCGTACATGCCCAGCTCCGCTCCGTACACGCGTGGCTCCGCTCCGTACATCTCGTACACACACTGCTCTGCCTCGTACACCTCGTACACAGGCGGCTCTGCTCCGTACACCTCGTACACAGGCGGCTCTGCTCCGTACACCTCGTACACAGGCGGCTCTGCTCCGTACACCTCGTACACACGCGGCTCTGCTCCGTACACCTCGTACACACGCGGCTCTGCTCCGTACACCTCGTACACACGCGGCTCTGCTCCGTACACCTCGTACACACGCGGCTCTGCTCCGTACACCTCGTACACACGCGGCTCTGCTCCGTACACCTCGTACACACGCGGCTCTGCTCCGTACACCTCGTACACACGCGGCTCTGCTCCGTACACCTCGTACACACGCGGCTCTGCTCCGTACACCTCGTACACACGCGGCTCTGCTCCGTACACCTCGTACACACGCGGCTCTGCTCCGTACACCTCGTACACACGCGGCTCTGCTCCGTACACCTCGTACACACGCGGCTCTGCTCCGTACACCTCGTACACACGCGGCTCTGCTCCGTACACCTCGTACACACGCGGCTCTGCTCCGTACACCTCGTACACACGCGGCTCTGCTCCGTACACCTCGTACACACGCGGCTCTGCTCCGTACACCTCGTACACACGCGGCTCTGCTCCGTACACCTCGTACACACGCGGCTCTGCTCCGTACACCTCGTACACACGCGGCTCTGCTCCGTACACCTCGTACACACGCGGCTCTGCTCCGTACACCTCGTACACACGCGGCTCTGCTCCGTACACCTCGTACACACGCGGCTCTGCTCCGTACACCTCGTACACACGCGGCTCTGCTCCGTACACCTCGTACACACGCGGCTCTGCTCCGTACACCTCGTACACACGCGGCTCTGCTCCGTACACCTCGTACACACGCGGCTCTGCTCCGTACACCTCGTACACACGCGGCTCTGCTCCGTACACCTCGTACACACGCGGCTCTGCTCCGTACACCTCGTACACACGCGGCTCTGCTCCGTACACCTCGTACACACGCGGCTCTGCTCCGTACACCTCGTACACACGCGGCTCTGCTCCGTACACCTCGTACACACGCGGCTCTGCTCCGTACACCTCGTACACACGCGGCTCTGCTCCGTACACCTCGTACACACGCGGCTCTGCTCCGTACACCTCGTACACACGCGGCTCTGCTCCGTACACCTCGTACACACGCGGCTCTGCTCCGTACACCTCGTACACACGCGGCTCTGCTCCGTACACCTCGTACACACGCGGCTCTGCTCCGTACACCTCGTACACACGCGGCTCTGCTCCGTACACCTCGTACACACGCGGCTCTGCTCCGTACACCTCGTACACACGCGGCTCTGCTCCGTACACCTCGTACACACGCGGCTCTGCTCCGTACACCTCGTACACACGCGGCTCTGCTCCGTACACCTCGTACACACGCGGCTCTGCTCCGTACACCTCGTACACACGCGGCTCTGCTCCGTACACCTCGTACACACGCGGCTCTGCTCCGTACACCTCGTACACACGCGGCTCTGCTCCGTACACCTCGTACACACGCGGCTCTGCTCCGTACACCTCGTACACACGCGGCTCTGCTCCGTACACCTCATACACACGCGGCTCTGCTCCGTACACCTCATACACACGCGGCTCCGCTAAGTACACACGGTGCTCCACTCAGTACACCTCGTACACACGCGGCTCCGCTCCGTACACCTCGTACACATGCGGCTCCGCTCCGTACACCTCGTACACACGGCTCCGCTCCGTACACCTCGTACACATACGGCTCTACTCCGTACACCTCGTACACACGCGGCTCCGCTCCGTACACCTCGTACATGCCCGGCTCCGCTCTGTACACGTGCGGCTCCGCTCCGTATATTTCGTACACACGCGGCTCCGCTCCGTACATCTTGTGCACACGCGGCTCCGCTCCGTACACCTCGTACACATGCGGATCCGCTCCGCACACCTCATACAGACGCGGCTCTGCTCCGTACACCTCGTACACACGCGGCTCTGCTCCGTACACCTCGTACACACTCGGCTCTGCTCCGTACACGTCATAGACACACGCGGCTCCGCTCCGCACACCTCGTACACACGCGGTTCCGCTCCGCACACCTCGTACACGCGCGGTTCCGCTCCGTACATCTCGTACACACGCTGCTCCGCCCCGTACACCTCGTACACACGCGGCTCAGCTCCGTACACCTCGTACACACGCGGCTCAGCTCCGTACACCTCGTACACACGCAGCTATGCTCCGTACACCTCGTACACGCGCGGCTCCGCTCCGTACACACGCGGCTCCACTCCGTACACCTCGTACACACACGGCTCTGCTCCGTACACCTCGTACACACGCGGCTCTGCTCCGTACACCTCGTACACACGCGGCTCTGCTCCGTACACCTCGTACACACGCGGCTCTGCTCCGTACACCTCGTACACACGCGGCTCTGCTCCGTACACCTCGTACACACGCGGCTCTGCTCCGTACACCTCGTACACACGCGGCTCTGCTCCGTACACCTCGTACACACGCGGCTCTGCTCCGTACACCTCGTACACACGCGGCTCTGCTCCGTACACCTCGTACACACGCGGCTCTGCTCCGTACACCTCGTACACACGCGGCTCTGCTCCGTACACCTCGTACACACGCGGCTCTGCTCCGTACACCTCATACACACGCGGCTCTGCTCCGTACACCTCATACACACGCGGCTCTGCTCCGTACACCTCATACACACGCGGCTCTGCTCCGTACACCTCATACACACGCGGCTCTGCTCCGTACACCTCATACACACGCGGCTCTGCTCCGTACACCTCATACACACGCGGCTCCGCTAAGTACACACGGTGCTCCACTCAGTACACCTCGTACACACGCGGCTCCGCTCCGTACACCTCGTACACATGCGGCTCCGCTCCGTACACCTCGTACACACGGCTCCGCTCCGTACACCTCGTACACATACGGCTCTACTCCGTACACCTCGTACACACGCGGCTCCGCTCCGTACACCTCGTACATGCCCGGCTCCGCTCTGTACACGTGCGGCTCCGCTCCGTATATTTCGTACACACGCGGCTCCGCTCCGTACATCTTGTGCACACGCGGCTCCGCTCCGTACACCTCGTACACATGCGGATCCGCTCCGCACACCTCATACAGACGCGGCTCTGCTCCGTACACCTCGTACACACGCGGCTCTGCTCCGTACACCTCGTACACACTCGGCTCTGCTCCGTACACGTCATAGACACACGCGGCTCCGCTCCGCACACCTCGTACACACGCGGTTCCGCTCCGCACACCTCGTACACGCGCGGTTCCGCTCCGTACATCTCGTACACACGCTGCTCCGCCCCGTACACCTCGTACACACGCGGCTCAGCTCCGTACACCTCGTACACACGCAGCTATGCTCCGTACACCTCGTACACGCGCGGCTCCGCTCCGTACACACGCGGCTCCACTCCGTACACCTCATACACACACGGCTCTGCTCCGTACACCTCGTACACACGCGGCTCTGCTCCGTACACCTCGTACACACGCGGCTCTGCTCCGTACACCTCGTACACACGCGGCTCTGCTCCGTACACCTCGTACACACGCGGCTCTGCTCCGTACACCTCGTACACACGCGGCTCTGCTCCGTACACCTCGTACACACGCGGCTCTGCTCCGTACACCTCGTACACACGCGGCTCCATTCCGTACACCTCATACACACGCGGCTCTGCTCCGTACACCTCATACACACGCGGCTCTGCTCCGTACACCTCATACACGCGCGGCTCCGCTAAGTACACACGGTGCTCCACTCAGTACACCTCGTACACACGCGGCTCCGCTCCGTACACCTCGTACACATGCGGCTCCGCTCCGTACACCTCGTACACACGGCTCCGCTCCGTACACCTCGTACACATACGGCTCTACTCCGTACACCTCGTACACACGCGGCTCCGCTCCGTACACCTCGTACATGCCCGGCTCCGCTCTGTACACGTGCGGCTCCGCTCCGTATATTTCGTACACACGCGGCTCCGCTCCGTACACCTCGTACACATGCGGATCCGCTCCGTACACCTCATACAGACGCGGCTCTGCTCCGTACACCTCGTACACACGCGGATCTGCTCCGTACACCTCGTACACACGCGGCTCTGCTCCGTACACCTCGTACACACTCGGCTCTGCTCCGTACACGTCATAGACACACGCGGCTCCGCTCCGCACACCTCGTACACACGCGGTTCCGCTCCGCACACCTCGTACACGCGCGGTTCCGCTCCGTACATCTCGTACACGCGCTGCTCCGCCCCGTACACCTCGTACACACGCGGCTCAGCTCCGTACACCTCGTACACACGCGGCTCAGCTCCGTACACCTCGTACACACGCGGCTCAGCTCCGTACACCTCGTACACACGCAGCTATGCTCCGTACACCTCGTACACGCGCGGCTCCGCTCCGTACACACGCGGCTCCACTCCGTACACCTCAAACACACACGGCTCTGCTCCGTACACCTCGTACACACGCGGCTCCACTCCGTAGACCTCATACACACAGGGCTCCTCTCCGTACACCTTGTACACACACGGCTCCTCTCCGTACACCTTGTACACACACGGCTCCGCTCCGTACACCTCGTACACATGCGGCTCCGCTCCGTACACATCGTAGATGCGCGGCTCTGCTCCGTACACCTCGTACACACACGGCTCTGCTCCGTACACCTCTTACACATGCGGCTCCGTTCCATACACCTCGGACACACGCGGCTCCACTCCGTAGACCTCATACACACAGGGCTCCTCTCCGTACACCTTGTACACACACGGCTCCTCTCCGTACACCTTGTACACACACGGCTCCGCTCCGTACACCTCGTACACATGCGGCTCCGCTCCGTACACATCGTAGATGCGCGGCTCCGCTCCGTACACCTCGTACACACACGGCTCTGCTCCGTACACCTCTTACACATGCGGCTCCGTTCCATACACCTCGGACACACGCGGCTCCGCTCCGTACACCTCGTACATGCCCGGCTCCGCTCTGTACAGGTGCGGCTCTGCTCCGTATATTTCGTACACACGCGGTTCCGCTCCGTACATCTTGTACACACACTGCTCCGCCCCGTACACCTCGTACACACGGCTCCGCCCCGTACACCTCGTACACACGGCTCCGCCCCGTACACCTCGTACACACGGCTCCGCTCCGTACACCTCGTACACATGCGGCTCCGCTCCGTACACCTCGTACACGGGCGGCTCCGCTCCGTACACCTCGTACACGCGCGGCTCCGCTCCGTACACCTCGTACACGCGCGGCTCCGCTCCGTACACCTCGTACACGCGCGGCTCCGCTCCGTACACCTCGTACACGCGCGGCTCCGCTCCGTACACCTCGTACACGCGCGGCTCCGCTCCGTACACCTCGTACACGCGCGGATCCGCTCCGTACACCTCGTACACGCGCGGCTCTGCTCCGTACACCTCGTAGACGCGCGGCTCTGCTCCATACACCTTGTACACACGCGGCTCTGCTCCGTACACCTCGTACACACGCGGCTCTGCTCTGTACACCTCGTACACATGCGGCTCCGTTCCGTACACCTCGGACACACGCGGCTCCGCTCCATACACCTCGTACATGCCCGGCTCCGCTCCGTACACGCGCGGCTCCGCTCCGTATATTTCATACACACGCGGCTCCGCTCCGTACATCTCGTACACACACTGCTCCGCACCGTACACCTCGTACACACGCGGCTCCGCTCCGTACACCTCGTACACATGCGGCTCCGCTCCGTACACTTCATACACACGCGGCTCTGCTCCGTACACCTCGTACACACGCGTCTCTGCTCCGTACACCTCGTACACACGCGTCTCTGCTCCGTACACCTCGTACACACGCGTCTCTGCTCCGTACACCTCGTACACACGCGTCTCTGCTCCGTACACCTCGTACACACGCGTCTCTGCTCCGTACACCTCGTACACACGCGTCTCTGCTCCGTACACCTCGTACACACGCGGCTCTGCTCCGTACACCTCGTACACACGCGGCTCTGCTCCGTACACCTCGTACACACGCGGCTCTGCTCCGTACACCTCGTACACACGCGGCTCTGCTCCGTACACCTCGTACACACGCGGCTCTGCTCCGTACACCTCGTACACACGCGGCTCTGCTCCGTACACCTCGTACACACGCGGCTCTGCTCCGTACACCTCGTACACACGCGGCTCTGCTCCGTACACCTCGTACACACGCGGCTCTGCTCCGTACACCTCGTACACACGCGGCTCTGCTCCGTACACCTCGTACACACGCGGCTCTGCTCCGTACACCTCGTACACACGCGGCTCTGCTCCGTACACCTCGTACACACGCGGCTCTGCTCCGTACACCTCGTACACACGCGGCTCTGCTCCGTACACCTCGTACACACGCGGCTCTGCTCCGTACACCTCGTACACACGCGGCTCTGCTCCGTACACCTCGTACACACGCGGCTCTGCTCCGTACACCTCGTACACACGCGGCTCTGCTCCGTACACCTCGTACACATGCGGCTCCGCTCCGTACACGCGCGGCTCCACTCAATACACCTCGTACACACGCGGCTCCGCTCCGTACACCTCGTACACATGCGGCTCCGCTCCGTACACCTCGTACACACGACTCTGCTCCGTACACCTTGTATACACACGGCTCCGCTCCATACACCTTGTACACATGCGGCTCCGTTCCGTACACCTCGGACACACGCGGCTCTGCTCCATACACCTCGTACATACCCAGCTCCGCTCCGTACACGCGTGGCTCCGCTCCGTACATCTCGTACACACACTGCTCTGCCTCGTACACCTCGTACACACGCGGCTCTGCTCCGTACACCTCGTACACATGCGGCTCTGCTCCGTACACCTCATACAGACGCGGCTCTGCTCCGAACACCTCGTACACACGCGGCTCTGCTCCGTACACCTCGTACACACGCGGCTCTGCTCCGTACACCTCGTACACACGCGGCTCTGCTCCGTACACCTCGTACACACGCGGCTCTGCTCCGTACACCTCGTACACACACGGCTCTGCTCCGTACACCTCATACACATGCGGCTCCATTCCGTACACCTCGTACACACGCGGCTCTGCTCCGTACACCTCGTACACACGCGGCTCTGCTCCGTACACCTCATACACGCGCGGCTCCGCTAAGTACACACGCGGCTCAACTCAGTACACCTCGTACACATGCGGCTCCGCTCCGTACACCTCGTACACACGGCTCCGCTCCGTACACCTCGTACACATACGGCTCTACTCCGTACACCTCGTACACACGCTGCTCCGCTCCGTACACCTCGTACACGCGCGGCTCCGCTCCGTACACCTCGTACACGCGCGGCTCCGCTCCGTACACCTAGTACACACGCGGATCCACTCCGTACACCTCGTACACGCGCAGCTATGCTCCGTACACCTCGTACACGCGCGGCTCCGCTCCGTACACACGCGGCTCCACTCCGTACACCTCATACACACACGACTCTGCTCCGTACACCTCGTACACACGCGGCTTCACTCTGTAGACCTCATACACACATGGCTCTGCTCCGTACACCTCGTACACACGCGGCTCCTCTCCGTACACCTCGTACACACGCGTGGCTCCGTACACTTTGTACACACACGGCTCCGCTCCGTACACCTTGTACACATGCGGCTCCGCTCCGTACACCTCGTAGACGCGCGGCTCCGCTCCGTACACCTCGTACACACACGGCTCTGCTCCGTACACATGCGGCTCCGTTCCATACACCTCGGACACACGCGGCTCCGCTCCGTACACCTCGTACATGCCCGGCTCCGCTCTGTACAGGTGCGGTTCCGCTCCGTATATTTCGTACACACGCGGCTCCGCTCCGTACATCTTGTACACACACTGCTCCGCCCCGTACACCTCGTAAACACACTGCTCCGCCCCGTACACCTCGTACACACTGCTCCGCCCCGTACACCTCGTACACACGGCTCCGCTCCGTACACCTCGTACACATGCGGCTCCGCTCCGTACACCTCGTACACAGGAGGCTCCGCTCCGTACACCTCGTACACACGCGGCTCCGCTCCGTACACCTCGTACACGCGCGGCTCCGCTCCGTACACCTCGTACACGCGCGGCTCCGCTCCGTACACCTCGTACACGCGCGGCTCCGCTCCGTACACCTCGTACACGCGCGGCTCCGCTCCGTACACCTCGTACACGCGTGGCTCCGCTCCGTACACCTCGTACACGCGCGGCTCCACTGTGTACACCTCGTACACGCGCGGCTCCGCTCCGTACACCTCGTACACGCGCGGCTCCGCTCCGTACACCTCGTACACGCGCGGCTCCGCTCCGTACACCTCGTACACGCGCGGCTCCGCTCCGTACACCTCGTATACGCGCGGCTCCGCTCCGTACACCTCGTACACGCGCGGCTCCGCTCCGTACACCTCGTACACGCGCGGCTCCGCTCTGTACACCTCGTACACGCGCGGCTCCGCTCCGTACACCTCGTACACGCGCGGCTCCGCTCCGTACACCTCGTACACGCGCGGCTCCGCTCCGTACACCTCGTACACGCGCGGCTCCGCTCCGTACACCTCGTACACGCGCGGCTCCGCTCCGTACACCTCGTACACGCGCGGCTCCGCTCCGTACACCTCGTACACGCGCGGTTCCGCTCCGTACACCTCGTACACGCGCGGTTCCGCTCCGTACACCTCGTACACGCGCGGTTCCGCTCCGTACACCTCGTACACGCGCGGCTCCGCTCCGTACACCTCGTACACGCGCGGCTCCGCTCCGTACACCTCGTACACGCGCGGCTCTCCTCCGTACACCTCGGACACACGCGGCACCGCTCCGTACACCTCGGACACACGCGGCACCGCTCCATACACCTCGTACACGCCCGGCTCCGCTCCGTACACGCGCGGCTCCGCTCCGTATATTTCGTACACACGCGGCTCCGCTCAGTACATCTCGTACACACACTGCTCCGCCCCGTACACCTCGTACACACGCAGCTCCGCTCCGTACACCTCGTACACACGCGGCTCCGCTCCGTACACCTCATACAGACGCGGCTCTGCTCCGTACACCTCGTACACACGCGGCTCTGCTCCGTACACCTCGTACACACGCGGCTCTGCTCCGTACACCTCGTACACACGCGGCTCTGCTCCGTACACCTCGTACACACGCGGCTCTGCTCCGTACACCTCGTACACACGCGGCTCTGCTCCGTACACCTCGTACACACGCGTCTCTGCTCCGTACACCTCGTACACACACGGCTCTGCTCCGTACACCTCGTACACACGCGGCTCCGCTCCGTACACGCGCGGCTCCACTCAATACACCTCGTACACACGCGGCTCCGCTCCGTACACCTCGTACACATGCGGCTCCGCTCCGTACACCTCGTATACACACGGCTCTGCTCCGTACACCTCGTACACACGCGGCTCCGCTCCGTACACGCGCGGCTCCACTCAATACACCTCGTACACACGCGGCTCCGCTCCGTACACCTCGTACACATGCGGCTCCGCTCCGTACACCTCGTATACACACGGCTCCGCTCCGTACACCTCGTACACATGCGGCTCCGTTCCGTACACCTCGGACACACGCGGCTCTGCTCCATACACCTCGTACATGCCCAGCTCCGCTCCGTACACGCGCGGCTCCGCTCCGTACATCTCGTACACACACTGCTCTGCCTCGTACACCTCGTACACACGCGGCTCCGCACACCCCGTACACCTCGTACACATGCGGCTCTGCTCCGTACACCTCGTACACGCGCGGCTCCGCTCCGTACACCTCGTATACGCGCGGCTCCGCTCCGTACACCTCGTACATGCGCGGCTCCGCTCCGTACACCTCGTACACGCGCGGCTCTGCTCCGTACACCTCATACAGACGCGGCTCTGCTCCGTACACCTCGTACACACGCGGCTCTGCTCCGTACACCTCGTACACACGCGGCTCTGCTCCGTACACCTCGTACACACGCGGCTCTGCTCCGTACACCTCGTACACACACGGCTCTGCTCCGTACACCTCGTACACACGCGGCTCCACTCCGTACGCCTCGTACACGCGCGGCTCCGCTCCGCGTACACCTCGTACACACACGGCTCCGCACGCCTCGTACACGCGCGGCTCCGCTCCGTACGCATCGTACACGCGCGGCTGCGCTCCGTATACCTCGTACACGCGCGGCTCTGCTCCGTACACCTCGCACACACGCGGCTCTGCTCCGTACACCTCGTACACACGCGGCTCTGCTCCGTACACCTCGTACACACGGCTCCGCTCCGTACACACGCGGCTCCACTCAGTACACCTCGTACACACGCGGCTCCACTCAGTACACCTCGTACACACGCGGCTCCGCTCAGTACACCTCGTACACACGCGGCTCCGCTCAGTACACCTCGTACACACGCGGCTCCGCTCAGTACACCTCGTACAAACAAGGCTCCGCTCAGTACACCTCGTACACGCAGCTCCGATCCGTACACCTCGTACATATGCGGCTCTGCTCCGTACACCTCGTACATATGCGGCTCTGCTCCGTACACCTCGTACACACATGGCTCCGCTCTGTACACCTCGTACACATGCGGCTCCGCTCCATACACCTCGTACACACGGCTCCGCTCCGTACACCTCGTACACATGCGGCTCCGCTCCGTACACCTCGTACACATGCGGCTCTGCTCCGTACACCTCGTACACACGCGGCTCTGCTCCGTACACCTCGTACACACGCGGCTCTGCTCCGTACATCTCGTACACGCGGCTCCGCTCCGTACACCTCGTACACGCGCGGCTCCGCTCCGTACACCTCGTACACATGCGGCTCCGCTCCGTACACCTCGTACATATGCGGCTCTGCTCCGTACACCTCGTACATATGCGGCTCTGCTCCGTACACCTCGTACACACACGGCTCCGCACGCCTCGTACACGCGCGGCTCCGCTCCGTACGCATCGTACACGCGCGGCTGCGCTCCGTATACCTCGTACACGCGCGGCTCTGCTCCGTACACCTCGCACACACGCGGCTCTGCTCCGTACACCTCGTACACACGCGGCTCTGCTCCGTACACCTCGTACACACGCGGCTCTGCTCCGTACACCTCGTACACACGGCTCCGCTCCGTACACCTCGTACACGCGCGGCTCCGCTCCGTACACACGCGGCTCCACTCAGTACACCTCGTACACACGCGGCTCCGCTCAGTACACCTCGTACACACGCGGCTCTGCTCCGTACACCTCGTACACACGCGGCTCTGCTCCGTACACACGCGGCTCCGCTCAGTACACCTTGTACACACGCGGCTCCACTTAGTACACCTCGTACACACGCGGCTCCGCTCCGTACACCTCGTACACACGCGGCTCCGCTCCGTACACCTCGTACACACGCGGCTCCGCTCCGTACACCTCGTACACACGCGGCTCCGCTCCGTACACCTCGTACACGCGCGGCTCCGCTCCGTACACCTCGTACACGCGCGGCTCCGCTCCGTACACCTCGTACACGCGCGGCTCCGCTCCGTACACCTCGTACACGCGCGGCTCCGCTCCGTACACCTCGTACACGCGCGGCTCCGCTCCGTACACCTCGTACACGCGCGGCTCCGCTTCGTACACCTCGTACACGCGCGGCTCCGCTTCGTACACCTCGTACACGCGCGGCTCCGCTCCGTACACCTCGTACACGCGCGGCTCCGCTCCGTACACCTCGTACACGCGCGGCTCCGCTCCGTACACCTCGTACACGCGCGGCTCCGCTCCGTACACCTCGTACACGCGCGGCTCCGCTCCGTACACCTCGTACACGCGCGGCTCCGCTCCGTACACCTCGTACACGCGCGGCTCCGCTCCGTACACCTCGTACACGCGCGGCTCCGCTCCGTACACCTCGTACACGCGCGGCTCCGCTCCGTACACCTCGTACACGCGCGGCTCCGCTCCGTACACCTCGTACACGCGCGGCTCCGCTCCGTACACCTCGTACACGCGCGGCTCCGCTCCGTACACCTCGTACACGCGCGGCTCCGCTCCGTACACCTCGTACACGCGCGGCTCCGCTCCGTACACCTCGTACACGCGCGGCTCCGCTCCGTACACCTCGTACACGCGCGGCTCCGCTCCGTACACCTCGTACACGCGCGGCTCCGCTCCGTACACCTCGTACACGCGCGGCTCCGCTCCGTACACCTCGTACACGCGCGGCTCCGCTCCGTACACCTCGTACACGCGCGGCTCCGCTCCGTACACCTCGTACACGCGCGGCTCCGCTCCGTACACCTCGTACACGCGCGGCTCCGCTCCGTACACCTCGTACACGCGCGGCTCCGTACACCTCGTACACGCGCGGCTCCGCTCCGTACACCTCGTACACGCGCGGCTCCGCTCCGTACACCTCGTACACGCGCGGCTCCGCTCCGTACACCTAGTACACGCGCGGCTCCGCTCCGTACACCTAGTACACGCGCGGCTCCGCTCCGTACACCTAGTACACGCGCGGCTCCGCTCCGTACACCTCGTACACGCGCGGCTCCGCTCCGTACACCTCGTACATGCGCGGCTCTGCTCCGTACACCTCGTAAACACTAGGCTCCGCTCCGTACACCTCGTACACACGCGGCTCCGCTCCGTACGCCTCGCACACACGCGGCTCCGCTCCGTACGCCTCGTACACACGCGGCTCTGCTCCGTACGCCTCGTACACACGCGGCTCTGCTCCGTACACCTCGTACACACGCGGCTCTGCTCCGTACACCTCGTACACATGCGGCTCTGCTCCGTACACCTCGTACACACGCGGCTCCGCTCCGTACACCTCGTACACACGCGGCTCCGCTCCGTACACCTCGTACACACGCGGCTCCGCTCCGTACACCTCGTACACACGCGGCTCCGCTCCGTACACCTCGTACACACGCGGCTCTGCTCCGTACACCTCGTACACACGCGGCTCTGCTCCGTACACCTCGTACACACGCGGCTCTGCTCCGTACACCTCGTACACACGCGGCTCTGCTCCGTACACCTCGTACACACGCGGCTCTGCTCCGTACACCTCGTACACACGCGGCTCTGCTCCGTACACCTCGTACACACGCGGCTCTGCTCCGTACACCTCGTACACACGCGGCTCTGCTCCGTACACCTCGTACACACGCGGCTCTGCTCCGTACACCTCGTACACACGCGGCTCTGCTCCGTACACCTCGTACACACGCGGCTCCGCTCCGTACACCTCGTACACACGCGGCTCCGCTCCGTACACCTCGTACACACGCGGCTCTGCTCCGTACACCTCGTACACACGCGGCTCTGCTCCGTACACCTCGTACACACGCGGCTCTGCTCCGTACACCTCGTACACACGCGGCTCTGCTCCGTACACCTCGTACACACGCGGCTCTGCTCCGTACACCTCGTAGACACGTGGCTCCGCTCCGTACACCTCGTACATACGCGGCTCTGCTCCGTACACCTCGTACACACACGGCTACGCTCCGCACACCTCGTACACACACGGCTCTGCTCCGTACACCTCGTACACACGCGGCTCCGCTCCGTACACCTCGTACACACACGGCTCTGCTACATCCACACTGTAAACCCCTCCTGACCTCACACATAAACTTCAGCTCATCCAGCACCATGACAACCAGCACAGCAGAGTCCTGCATCCACTGAGGCCCCTGATCATGTGACCCCTGACTCCTCCCCTCCTGTGACCTCATCACAGCTCCTGTGCGCACAGAGCAGCCATATATGTGGTGGCGGCTCTGCAGGTGGAGGTATGTGGAGTTCCCCCATTACTGGAGGCAGGGGGCATTAACCCCTTCAGCACGGAGACTCTTTTGGGGTCTTGTGTTGCCCCTTTATAAGAATCAAGGTTTTTGTTCTGTTTCCTATAATAGATACATACGACCCAACTATGGAGACAGGAAGGGAGGAAACGTATTGTTCTCATAGTACAGGACCCCTTTACTGGCCCCACAGTGTAATGCCCCCATTATGCCCCTTATGCAGGATGTATGATACCCCCACACAGTGTAATGCCCCCATTATGCCCCTTATGCAGTATGTATGATGCCCCCACACAGTGTAATGCCCCCATAATGCCCCTTATGTAGTATGTACGATGCCCCCACAGTGTAATGCCCCCATTATGCCCCTTATGCAGTATGTAAGATGCCCCCACAGTGTAATGCCCCCATTATGCCCCTTATGCAGGATGTATGATGCCCCCACACAGTGTAATGCCCCCATTATGCCCCTTATGCAGTATGTATGATGCCCCCCACAGTGTAATGCCCCCATTATGCCCCTTATGCAGTATGTAAGATGCCCCCACAGTGTAATGCCCCCATTATGCCCCTTATGCGGTATGTAAGATGCCCCCACAGTGTAATGCCCCCATTATGCCCCTTATGCAGTATGTATGATGCCCCCACACAGTGTAATGCCCCCATTATGCCCCTTATGCAGGATGTATGATGCCCCAGTGTAATGCCCCCATTATGCCCCTTATGCAGGATGTATGATGCCCCAGTGTAATGCCCCCATTATGCCCCTTATACAGGATGTATGATGCCCCACACAGTGTAATGCCCCCATTATGCCCCTTATGCAGGATGTATGATGCCCCCACACAGTGTAATGTCCCCATTATGCCCCTTATGCAGTATGTACGATGCCCCCCACAGTGTAATGCCCCCATTATGCCCCTTATGCAGTATGTATGATGCCCCCCACAGTGTAATGCCCCCATTTTGCCCCTTATGCAGTATGTATGATGCCCCCACACAGTGTAATGCCCCCATTATGCCCCTTATGCAGTATGTATGATGCCCCCCACACAGTGTACTGCCCCCATTATGCCCCTTATGCAGGATGTATGATGCCCCCACACAGTGTAATGTTCCCCCATTATGCCCTTTATGTAGGATGTATGATGCCCCCACAGTGTAATGCCCCCATTATGCCCCTTATGGAGGATGTATGATGCCCCCACACAGTGTAATGCCCCCATTATGCCCCTTATGCAGGATGTATGATGCCCCCACAGTGTAATGCCCCCATTATGCCCCTTATGCAGGATGTATGATGCCCCCACACAGTGTAATGCCCCCATTATGCTCCTTATGCAGGATGTATGATGCCCCCACACAGTGTAATGCCCCCATTATCCCCCTTATGCAGGATGTATGATGCCCCTACACAGTGTAATGTTCCCATAGTATCGCCTGAGGTCCTGAAGTTGGAATAATCCCTCTAGAGTTGGTTTTCCCTTTGCCTGCTCCCCTACATGTAGACCCTCGAGCATGTATACATGCATGTAGGGGACCAGGCCTTACTAGATATCGAGGCTTTGTACAGTAATATACCGCATGAGGATGGTATCAGAGGAGTAAGATATTTCCTGAAATCCAGGTCAATAGAGTGTAGCAGACATAATGACTTCATGGAGGATCTTCTAAAATTCACTCTTACTCATAACTTCTTTCTTTTTGACGGGAAGTACTTCCACCAGCTCAGGGGTACTGCGATGGGGAGCCTCTGTGCCCCCTCATATGCTAACTTATCCCTGGACTGGTGGGAGGAATCCACAATATTCAGGGATGGTCATAAGTGATGGCAGCCATATATTGGGGTATGGTACAAATATATTGATGACATTTTTATCATCTGGTCGGGGACGAGTGAACAATCTTTTGAATTTGTCAGGGAACTCAACATCAATAGAGTGGGCCTGAGATTTACATCTGAATTTAATTATAATAATTTTTATAGCGCCAACATATTCCACAGCACTTTACAATTTTAGGGGGGACTTACACAGACAATACAGACTTTACAGAATAAGCATAACTCAGATATTAAAAGGAGTGAGGGCCCTGCTCACAAGCTTACAGTCTATAAGGAAATAGGGGAGACACAAAAGGTAAAATGTACATATATTGTATAATACAGCCTTAATATACTAAATAGGGTAAGTACATAACACTACATGAACTGATCGCCAGCCAGTATGTGTACAGTACAGACAGAGGCTATGCAGTGCATGGATGGTATGAGCATGATTTTGAAGAAAATTTTAATATGGGCCAAAACTGGGACAGTTAGATAAGTATGTTGAGGTGATAGGCCAGTCTAAATAAATGGGTTTTTACGGCACGCTTAAAACTGTGGGTATTGGGAATTAATCAAATTGTCCTGGGTAGTGCATTCCAAAGAATTGGTGCAGCATGCGAGAAATCTTGGAGACGGGAGTGGGAGGTGCGGCTTACTGAGGATTTCAGCTTTAAGTCATTACCACCCTACCAGTGCCCTTCGTTCTGCTAGAATGAGACGAGGGAGGAGATGTAGAGTGGTGCTGAATCGTGGATAGCTTTGTGGGTAAGAGCACTAAGTTTATATTGAACTCTGTATTGGATGAGCAATCAGTGCAATGACTGGCACAGGGAAGAGACATCGTTGTATCGGTAGGTGAGACCGATAAGTAAAGAGTTGCAATAGTCCAGACGAGAATGAGTAAGAGCTACAGTAAGAGTCAAAGGAAAGAAAATTTCTAATTCTAGAGATGTTTTTGAGGTATAGAAGACACGAGCGAGCAAGTGATTTGATGTGAGGAGTGAAGGAAAGATCTGAATCAAGTATGACCCCAAGACAGCGGGCATGTTGCTGGCGAGTAATGATGGAGCCACAAACAGAAATGGCAATATCGGGCATAGATAGGTTAGTGGAGGGAGGAAATAAGAGGAGTCCAGTTTTTGACAGATTCAATTTTAGATAGAGGGAGGGCATAGTGTTAGAGACAGCGGAAAGACAATCACTGGTATTTTGTAATAATGCAGGAGTGATGTCCAGAGAAGAGGTGTCTAATTAGGTGTCATCAGCATAGAGATGGTACTGAAAACCGAATTTGCTAATTGTTTGTCCAATAGAAGCGGTGTATAAGTAGAAAAGAAGGGCGTCTAGGACTGATCCTTGAGGAACCCCGAGAATAAGGGGAAGGGGAGAAGAAGAGAAGCCAACAAAAGACACAGTGAAGGAGCGGTCAGAGAGGTAGATCCACAGTGTCGAATGCTGCAGAGAGATCCAGGAGAATCAGCAGGGAGTAGTGACCATTAGATTTTACTGTTAGTTGATCATTAGAAACTTTAGTGAGTGCAGTTTCAGTAGAATGTTAGTTATCTGAGAGATAGCGGATTAGACAGGAGTGGACCACTTGTTCGAGTAGTTTAGAGATAAAGGGAAGATTGGAAACAGGTCTGTAGTTAGCAGCACAGTTCTCGTCGAGGGATGTTTTTTTAAGTAATGGATGTATGCTGGCGTGTTTAAAAAAGGAGGGAAAAATAATAGATGAAAGGTAGAGGTTTAATATTTTAGTTAGGTGAGTAGTGACAGCTGGAGAAAGGGACTGAAGGAGATGTGAGGGAATAGGGTCACTGGTGCAGGTGGTAGAGCGAGAGGAAGAAAGGAGCCTTTTCACTTCTTCTTTCGTGACTGGTTTGAAGTCAGAAAATTAGCAAGATGCAGTGTGGGAGGGAGGAGTATGCATAACATTTGGGGATTGAGAGAAAATTTCCTATCGGATATGGTCATTTTTTTCTTTTAAATAATTGGCCTGATCGTCAGTGCTGAGGTTGATGTTTGAGGCCTGTGCTGTTTGATTAAGGAGAGAGTGAAAAGTGTCAAACAGGTGTTTAGGATTATTGGACCATGAGATGACGAGGTTGTTAAAGTAGGTTTGTTTGGAGAGGTGAAGGGTGGAGTTATAGGTTTTAAGCATAAATTTATAATGGAGGAAATCTTCGGCCAGATTAGATTTTGTCCACAGCCGTTCGGCACACCTGGAGCACCACTGGAGAAAGTGTATTTGCAGTGTGTTCCAGGGTTGTCGCCGTCTGTGCCGAGTTGTTCTCTGTGTAGGAGGTGCGGCTTCATCCAGGGCGCATTGCAATGTTTCGTTATAATGCTTCAGTGCAAAGTCAGGGCATGAGAGGGAGGAGATTGGGGCCAATGATGATTGCAACATTTTCATAAATTTCTGGGTGTTAATGGCATGTATATTTGTATAAGTGTGGAAAGTGGGGGTGTCTTGAGCAGGGTGACAGTTCTTGACAGAGAATGAAAGAAGGTTGTGATCAGAGAGTGGAAGAGGAGAGTTAGTAAAATCATGTATTGAACAGAGCCGGGCGAAGATCAGGTCAAAGAATATTTCCATCTTTATGTATAGGAGAATTAGTAAGCTGTGAAAAATGGTCTTATCCATCAGCTTATCTTTTTCTCATTCAGATCTCTAAAATACCGGATCCTCTCAGTGAAGATCATCTATATAAGAAAATTTTCCTGATTTATCCAGGAAAATGATGGACAAGATGGCGGAGAGGATATTACACCTCGCCCTAGAGATCCTCTTCCGTCTTACTGGAGAGGTGAGAGATTTTGATGACGTCCCATTACATCATTCTTATCTATGGGAATAACAGATGAACAGAACTGGAGAGGTGAGGACTCTGGAAATGTCTGGAGGGAGATTTATTAATGTGTCTCTCCATAACCAGGATTACACAGTAGTGAAGAAGACCTCTAGTGAGCGCTGTCAGGACCCTGTGTCTGAGGAATGGGGAAGACCCCTGAGCCCAATCACAGGGCCTCCACCTCACCCTCTGATACATGAGGACATCAATGACCAGAAGATCCTAGAACTCACCTACAAGATGATTGAGCTGCTGACTGGAGAGGTGACACTGCTGGGAATGCTGGGATATTATACAGTAATGCTATGAAGGGATCTGGGGGATGACGGTATCATTGTATGTGTCAGGTTCCTATAAGATGTCAGGATGTCGCTGTCTATTTCTCCATGGAGGAGTGGGAGTATTTAGAAGGACACAAAGATCTGTACAAGGACGTCATGATGGAGGTTCCCCAGCCCTTCACATCACCAGGTAATAGACAGGACTAAATACACACGGCCTATAATTATCTGTATGTAAAAAATGAATTCAGTCCTTGTATGTGTTTCCTCCAGATCTATCCAGTAAGAGGACAACACCAGAGAGATGTCCCCATCCTCTTCTTCCACAGGACTGTAAACAAGAAGATACCAATGTTCTTCAGGTAGATGGAGAGAAGATGTCATGAGATTTCCCCTATGATGTGTAGACGGCTGTAAAGGTCCTGTCTTCAGTCTTGTTTTATCCACCATTATTATGTTTTAAATTTGTGTTATGAGAACGGTGGAGATAACAGGATTAGAGCTGATCATAGATGTGACTTCTTCATCTGTCTTTGACTTTTATAATATTTGTTTCAGGGTGAAGATCTGACCCATATTAATACTACAGAGACATATGTGAGGGGTGATGAGCGGTGTAAAGAGGAGATTCCTACATATGACTACCCAGGTGGGTAGTAACCACTAAATGCAGAGAAGTCACAGATTCTTCTCAGTCACTGGCTGTGGCTGCTTTATCGGTGATGTAGTCCAGCCATATCACAATCGTGTGATCACCATTTTGCCGCTAGACCACAACATTCTCCTCCGTCCGAAAATATTCAGATTACTTTGTGTAATTGTGAAAGCCCTTTTCTGTAGCACTTACAACCTGGAGGATCCACCTACCCCCTGGGATTAGGAGACGCTGACCGTTACCTGCCCAGGTCTGTAAACTACAAAGCCAAATGACAGCGTACGTAGAATGTGCTGACTAGTGAGAAAATCCCTTGAAGAAAAATATAATGATGGGCCTGTAAGAGAAAGCGGAGGGTAATGATGGTGTTGGCTTCCTAGATCCCTGATATCTTATTGGATGAATCTACCTTCTGTGCTGCTGAATGTGCTCATATGGTCCCTACAAGACCAGGTCCAGTCTTTTTGGCCAAACTTCACTTTTATGATCGACAACATTAAATGTGCAGTGAGGCCAAGTGTGAATTTCTGTACAATAACAGTAGAGTTTCCCTTTATCCTGACTGTTCAATTTATTTTAAAACCAACTAACTGCAAACTGGATTGTGATAAACTATACAGAAAACATTACACCTGTGCCATGATATATCTCTAAGCTGTGCGTGGCTGGTGGCTGTAATATACATTTTTTCACGCCTGCAGGAGATGTGTTGGCTTGAGCCCTGGTTTCATGGATTCACTCCACATCATAAATAGTATTGAGCGAATTTGTTCGGCATTTCAAATTCAGGTTCGTGTTCGGGGTTCCGGCTTGTTCGAGCCAAATGGTCCACCATAAATGAGTGCAACTCCAGTTTAGTGTTGGATTTCTCCCTTCATACATACGTTGTTGTTGGGGATGTTACATGTTTTTATATTCTTTCTTTTTTTTACAAATTCCCTCTCTATGATAGTTTCATTGTGGTGGGATCGGCCGGCCTCACTTATGTGACTCTATAACTCCCTGGTAGTTTTTCAAAAAGATCTCCATTACCTCTTCCAAATGCAGTATTATAAAAAAGTTCACTTTAAATGTCTAATATTTCTTCTTGACACTCATCTGACAGAAAATATTGGTTCTTATGATAGTTTAGATTGCCAAGAGCCACCGAGCCCCATACTCCAATTACCCCAGAGAGGTTTCACCACTAGTTACTCATTTTTCTCTGATGAAGACTGTTCAGTTTGATCATTTCAGTCGATGTTTTATTGTCTATAGTCACAGTTTTTAACTTCTGTAATCCTCTGATTTAACCCCTTCCCGCAGTTTTATGTTTCTAATCAGGCCCCATTTTTCAAATCTGACGTGTGTCACTTTATGTGGTGATAACTTTGGAATTCTTCACAAAGGATAATAGGAAACAAATGGACCTTACAAATTATTTTCCAACTTCTTTTGAATCTGACAATCCCCTATATACGGTTGTACACTACTGTCTGGGCACATGGCAGGTTAAGAAGGGAAGGAGCGCCATTTAGATATTAGGAATGCTCAAAAGATGGCTACCACGAACAGGCTTGTCACTATCTACCCTGTTTACAGATTTCACAAATTACTTTGATCATCACCCTTTAACCCCTCTACATGGATCTGAACCTACACAGAGACCCCTAGGCTTGGGCCACGGTGTTACCTGCTATTCTTTGGAGTGAGATGGAAAGAAGAATAGTCAGGTAGCCGGGTCAGAACCAGGAGGGCAGAGAAAATACAAAATCAGAAGACACGAGTAGTCAGTAAACGGGCCGAGGTCACAACAGGAAACAAATCCACAAGCCGGGAGCTGAGCACAGAGGACTGAACCAGAGGAGAACAAGGCTGTATCTGGCAGCTTCCAGCAATATGCTTCCACCTTTAGTAGGGTGTGGTGCTTTCCAAATGGCTGAAGCAGGGAGCAGATTATTCCAGCTGGACAGCACACACACCCATACTGCCAGACTGGATGGTACTACAGGTCCCAGGCACCCTAATCTTAGTGGCTGGACAGAGCCTGCGCCTTTTACTCCATATTTGGGAGCCAGAATGAACAAACAGTTGAACACCACGCTCCACTGCTTCATCCTATGAGGTTTTCTATTAGATGGTCATTGTCTTGGTGAATAAGTGAATTTTTTTATATAACTTGCCTTTTTTAATGGACCGTTTAAGTAGAAATGTTCAAAAATATAAAATTCAAGGATTCTTTATTAAAAAATGATGATTGTTTTTATTCTTGGCAGATGACTGTACCAGGAGATCAGAGGGACAGCTGACATCTTCAATTTTCAAATCAGATAATTTTCAGATTCCACAGGATGCAATTGAAGTGAATGCCATTACTCCAGATTTACCATCATCCCTTCACAGCAAAGATCTGCCATCTGATCCTTTGAAACAGGTCTCGTCTTCTGATTCATTACCGACTACTAAGGAAAATCAAAGTCACAAAATAAGCATTAAAAAACAAACTGCTCCTAATGCAAAGAAGCCATTTTCACATTCAGAATATAGAAATAGTTTTCTTCTCAAAAAGTCTTTTTTTAAACATCAAAAAATTCACACAGCGAAGAATAGATTTTCTTGCTCCAAGTGTGGGAGATATTTTAATCAGATATCAAGTCTTGTTAGGCACCAGATAACTCACACAGTTGAGAAGCCTTTTTCATGTTCAGAATGTGGGAAATGTTTTACAGAGAAATCTACTCTTATCAAACATCAGAGAACTCACACAGGGGAGAAGCCTTTTCCATGTTCAGAATGTGTAAAATGTTTTAACCATAAATCTAGTTTTCTTAAACACCAGAGAACCCACACAGAGGAGAAGCGTTTTTCATGTTCAGATTGTGGGAAAAGTTTTGTACAGAAATCAAATCTTATTATACATCAGAGAACTCACACAGGGGAGAAGCCATTTTCATGTTCAGAATGTGGGAAATATTTTGCAAAGAAATCTACTCTTATCAAACATGTGAGAACTCACACAGGGGAGAAGCCTTTTCCATGTTCAGAATGTGGAAAATGTTTTAACCAGAAATCATATCTTAATATGCATCAGAGAACTCACACAGGGGAGAAGCCATTTTCATGTTCAGAATGTGGGAAATGTTTTGCAAAGAAATCAAATCTTTTCAAACATCAGAGAACTCACACAGGGGAGAAGCCTTTTCCATGTTCAGAATGTGGAAAATGTTTTTCTGAGAAATCAACTCTTATCAACCATCAGAGAACTCACACAGGAGAGAAGCCATTTTCATGTTCAGAATGTGGGAAATATTTTACAGAGAAATCAAATCTTATCAACCATCAGAGAACCCACACAGGGGCAAAGCCTTTTTCATGTTCAGATTGTGGGAAATGTTTTGGACAGAATTCACATCTTAATAAACATCAGAGAACTCACACAGGGAAGAAGCCTTTTTCATGTTCAAAATGTGGGAAATGTTTTGGACAGAATTCACATCTTAATAAACATCAGAGAACTCACACAGGGAAGAAGCCATTTTCATGTTCAGAATGTGGGAAATATTTTGCAAAGAAATCTACTCTTATCAAACATGTGAGAACTCACACAGGGGAGAAGCCTTTTCCATGTTCAGAATGTGGAAAATGTTTTAACCAGAAATCATATCTTAATATGCATCAGAGAACTCACACAGGGGAGAAGCCATTTTCATGTTCAGAATGTGGGAAATGTTTTGCAAAGAAATCAAATCTTTTCAAACATCAGAGAACTCACACAGGGGAGAAGCCTTTTCCATGTTCAGAATGTGGAAAATGTTTTTCTGAGAAATCAACTCTTATCAACCATCAGAGAACTCACACAGGAGAGAAGCCATTTTCATGTTCAGAATGTGGGAAATATTTTACAGAGAAATCAAATCTTATCAACCATCAGAGAACCCACACAGGGGCAAAGCCTTTTTCATGTTCAGATTGTGGGAAATGTTTTGGACAGAATTCACATCTTAATAAACATCAGAGAACTCACACAGGGAAGAAGCCTTTTTCATGTTCAAAATGTGGGAAATGTTTTAAACAGAAAGCGCATCTTGATAACCATCGGAGAACCCACACGGGAGAATGCCGCAACTACACCCAACTAGTCTCTGTACAGACAAGAAATGCCCTAGCTGTACAACTAAAAACGTCACCACAGACCTAACTCCCTAATAAGTCGTTGATGAGTTTCTCATACCTCCTGAGGAACCAGAGGGGACACTGCAACACACTGTCAACAAGGGGAAAGGAAAGTATGAAGTAAAATATGAAAACCCTGAATGAGAAAGAAAAACACATTCATATAGGGCAAAGAAGGCAAGCTAAGGAGAACCAAAAATAAAAGGAACAAGTATAATCTCCCAGAAACCTAACATTGTTAGAATTAAAAGGTACTGGGAGGGAAAGCAAACTGACCGGGAGGATAGTTTCACCTTTGTGGTGAAACTTACAGGATTCATCCTCACCAACTGTAAATGTAAAACCCGTCCATTTATAAAGACCACGGACAAGATAAAGATTCCCAACTCACATCAGGACCACAAGATCCCAGGTACTTTCAGCTGCATCACAATGAACTTAATTATATGTTCCAAATGTCCAACTGGGGGTCTGTATGTAGGGAAGACAGGGCAAAAATTTAAAACAAGGATGAATTCTCATCACCACACAAAAAAACGAAAAAAAGAATAAATCTACTTGTGTCCACACATTTTTACGGCCACAACTGCTTATCCCTCTCCCATACTGATAGTTCTGCTTCACTTCACTTGTCTTATCTATTGCATTATTCCTGTGCCCTGTTGTGTATAAATATGTGACTCTTCAGATTTTGTGTTATACTATGTCTGCTGAAGAGATCTGAGTAGTCTCGAAAGCTTACTGACTAATGGCTAACTGAAAAAATGGTATCAACCACTGAGGACTCTCAAATTTTAATATTTTTCTCCATACAGCAATTTTAAGATCTCTCCACAGGTGTTCAATGGGATTTAGATCAAGACTCATTGCTTGTTTGAACTCTCCAGCACTTTGTTTCCATCCATTTTCTGGGTGCTTCTTGAAGTATATTTGGGCTCATTGTCATGCAGTAAGATCCATGACCTAGGACTAGTGTTGAGCGAGTATGTTCTGTTCCGAGTATGCTCGGGTGAGCTCCGAGTATTTACAGCTGCTCAGTGTTATGTTTGAATCGCTCCAGTGTCCATGATTTGCGACTGTTTGGCAGCTTTATTACATGTGAGGAATGTGTAAGAAATGGACATTCCTCACATGTAATAAAGCTGTCAAACAGTTGCAAATCATGCACATGGGAGTGATTCAAACATATCACGGAGCAGCTGTAAATACTCGGAGCTCGGCCCGAGCATACTCGGCGAAAGGGTTAATAGAACATGCTCGCTCAACACTACCTAGGACGCAAACCCAGCTTTCTGACACTAGGCACTATATTGTGACCCAAAATCCTTTGCTAATCTTCAGATTTCATGATGCCTTGCACACAGTCGGAGGCAGCAAAGCAACCCCAAAACACCTTTGAACCTCCCCCATATTTGACTGTATGGGTTGTAAATTTATTGATTATGCTGTACACCTTGGACAAAGGAACATGCCGATCTCTAAAGATGGACTTATAACCTTGAAATTGTTGATATTTTTCAACAATTTTGGTTCTCAAGTCCTCAGACAGTTCTCTTCTCCGTTTTCTGTTTTCTCCATGCTTAGTGTGCCACTCATATGCACACAATGCAAAGATTGAATCAACTTCTTCCTTTATCTGGTTTTAGTTGTGATTTTCATATTGCCCACACCTGTTACTTGCCAAAATTGCGTTTGAACAAGCTTCACATGCTTGAAACAAAGTTGTTTACCCACAATTTTGGCAAGGTGTCACCTATTTTGTCCTACCTATTTTGTGTGAAATTATGTTCAATTTGCCTTTTTTTCTGTTTTCTTGTGTTGTTCCAATACATACAAAGGAAATAAACGTGTATAACAAAAAGTGTAATTTCAATAATTTTCTGGGAGAATTACTTCATTTTCTGGAACAATTTCAAGGGAGCCAACACTTTTGACGATGACATGTTTTTGTTGCCTTTTTAATTTGTTGCAGCATATCATCCTCTACGTGTTCAGCTATATTAGGAGGCTTGTAGCAAAGTCCAATTAGCAGCTTTGCATTATTGCCATTTCCATGTACATTTACCCAGACTGACTACATCAGGGATGTAAAGCTCAAAACATGCAGAGGGCCAAAATGAAAAACTTTGACAAAGTCGTGGGCCAACCAGTGTACAGTATAATGGGCCCCACATAGTCCTCCATACAGAATAATGGGCCCCACATAGTCCTCCATACAGAATAATGGGCCCCACATAGTTCTCCATACATAATAAACAAGAGGAAAAAACTTCAAGTCAGAGTCCCATATAATAGTGAAAAAATTACAAAATTGTATTAATTATAATTTATACAGGAAAAAAATATGAATCAGAGACAGTTAATAGTAAAACAATGGAGGAGCACTAATGAGGAGCATGAGACAAATTAACATGATTATTTTCTGATGTAAATACATAATTGGGCTGCCAAAAAAATAAGAATATATTGTTAAAATGCAGTGAAGCATTCAATAAAAGTGCAGGTGCTTATGAGGTAGGTCAGAAGTAGTTGCTATATAAGAGGTTAGTCATACCGCTGTCTATATATAGGTACTAATCTAGATAGCTCATACCGGGGACAGCAGATCTTTATAAGTGACCTCTTAGGCTACAGGGTAAAAGTATATCCTAATACATATTAAAGCCTAGAAAATGCACCTAAGTAGGAAAAAAGATTAAAGAACGGCAGCAAAAAGAGTGTAGCATAAATCCTATAGAATACTTACAGCCACAGTGGATGTGAACACGCTCCTCAATGGCGCTCACCCTGATGCGCGTTTCAGCACGGCTGCCTTCGTCAGGGGGTGGCGTCAATGAAGGTGGGTAGGGTTTAGAAACCCTTGAGCCAATGGAAAAGGGGGGGTGTAGTCCGCCAATGGGTGTAGGGAGGGCGTGGCATGACACATGGCAATCACCGCGGCATCCACGGCTACCGCATCATATGATCCATGATGCCGCAAGCACATGGGGAACCACGTGACCGCTCGTCATGGAGCAAATATTGATACGACCAGCGAGGACACCACAGAGAACAGTGAAGACATGCGTACCGCCCAGTCCACAGACATATATAGTCAAATACAACCAGAGAGAAAAAGAAACTAGCATAATGGGGTAAACTGTCAATAATAGCATAGCACAAATGTATATATATATCTAAGGGGTATAGGCGATAGCCAATTATATATAAGTCAGAGAAGTTAATTGGACATGACGAAACAAATAAAGTATATCTTTAAGAAACGCATGAAGTATAACATGATTATATGAGATCATAGTATACTGTAAATGCATAATAAGATATAAGAAAATATCTCTCAAAATATCGATCTATAAATGCGAAAGATATCCAATAATAACTGTATGGACAAAAAATGCACACACAGAAAAAAGTTACAGATCTTGAGAGACAATACAGTGCCAGCAATTATGTCCATGTTATCCAATAGCAGAATGGAAGTCATGAACGTCATTGACATAGAAATGGAGAGATCACGTATACAAACATGCCAATCACCATGTAATGCCTTTATGAATATTTGGTAGAAAAAGACGACAAACTCTCATGGAGGAACACTAAAGAAATAGGAAAAAGTTAAAACAATGTGGATATAGGTGATCAGAGAAATGGGGCATAACTAATATTTTCGTTCTAGCCCAATGGATGGAGTGTTTTTAAAGTCCAAATCCATCTGCTCTCTTTCTGGGCTAATAGTTGGCTCACTCTACCGTCCCTAATATTAGTGGTGATCATGTCAATACCCCGAACTTTAAGTTTAGATGCGTCACACTTATGGTGTATTCTAAAATGCTTGGGAATAGTTTTTAACGTAGAAATATCAGTTTCCTTTACCGCCGCTTCAATACCTAGGACGTGTTCACGTATTGTTGTCTTAAGTTGTCTAGTTGTGAACCTTACATAGATTTTAGGACACAGGCATATCGCATAATAGTCCACCGCTTTAGAGGTACAAGTTATCGGTTTGGTGATGTAATAGGTCCTAGAGCCCTGGGAATCTGTGAAAGAGTTAGCATGTTCGACATTAGGACACGCCACACATCTACCACATGGTACACATACATTTAGTGGAGGTGGTCTTTTCAAAAAATTAGGGGGAGTGGTAGGATAATAGTGGCTTCTCATAAGGTGATCACAGAGATTTTTTGCCTTTCTGAAGGTGATTTGTTGTCTCTCTGGTAGATATTTTGCCAATATAGGGTCAGCCATTAAGATGGGCCATGATTTGATAAGACAGTCACGTAATTCTGTCGCTTTAGCGTGGAATGTTGTAATGAACCGTAACTAGTGATGAGCGAGCATGCTCGCTACTGCTCGGTGCATGCCTGAGCATCTCACTGCTCTTGTGACACTTTCCAGGGTTGCTCGGCGGGAGCTCGGGTCCCCACCCTGCATGTGTGGCGCACTTTAGATCGCCAATCAACATGCAGGGATTTTCTGCCACACACTGTAATGCCGCAGCCATGTTGGTTGTTGCATTACAGGGATTGGCTGGCCGCACAGCGTCATCAGGTCTATATCAGACCTGGCGCCGCCATGCTAAGCAGGCAGGCCGGGTATATAGCAGACTGCAGTGCACATAGCAAGAGGGTCCATTCCAGTTCTGTCTGCTTGTCCTTTTACAGATATTTGTAGAAATAGGCCCAGGTATCAGGGGCCAGGAATAATTTATTTTTTATCTTAATCCTGATTATTTGCTTAAAAAGCAATCCAGAGAACACCGTTTATCTGCCCCATTTGCTTGTTGGCACTGCAGAATACAGCCAGGTCCTTTCCATATTAAAGCGCTAAAAATACAGCTATTTAAAACTGTGGTTTGTCCGTCACACGGATCACATATAATTGCGCTGAAAATACTGCCATTTCTGGCCTCCATTGAAATTTTGTTGCAGTGTGTCAGTGAACTTATTGACACGAGGTCAACGTTGTTTAAAAATAGTTACCTACAGGCCGGCTATTTAAAACTGTGGTTTGTCCGTCACACGGATCACATATAAGTTGGCTCCAAATTCAGCTATTTGTAGTGAGCGTGGAAGATATTGTCCTCCATTTAAAATGGGCAAGGCACGTGACAAGGGACAGGGAACTGGACGTGATGGTGCATGCCGAGGCTGAGGGCAAGCTGAAATTGTGCCACAACAAATGCCCACATCTTCTTGCTCGACCTTCCTGTCCCAATTAATAGGGGACCGCAATACACCACTATTGAACACAGATCAGTGTGAAAAGGCTCTTGGTTGGATAGCAGATAATGCTTCCGTCACTTAGCCACCACCACCACCCTGTCTTCCACACGGTGAAGTCTCAGTAGCTGTGAGTCTGGACCGCATATTCCTCACCCTGAACCTCCTTTCCACCCACCATACCGAGTGCCCAGAGACAACTGATCCCACACTTGGACACGCCGAAGAGCTGTTCACTTTTCCATTTATAGATTCGGGCGTCTCGCCTGGTCCACTTGAAACGGGGCAAGAGGAGATCACATGTTGCGATGCCCAAATATTTGAGCAGCCACGGTCGTATGAAGGTGACGGTGGGAAAGTGTCACAAGAGGTGGACGATGATGAGACACAATTGCCAGAAAGTCAGAAGGAAGACCGGGGTGAGGAAGTGGAAGACAAGGTGGTGAATGATATAGTAACTGACCTAACCTGGCAGGAGGACATGCAGAGCAAGGACAGCAGAACACAGGAGGCGGGAGGCCGAGCACCCCAACAGGCAGGAAGAAGCAGTGTGGTGACCACAAACAGAAGGCGGGCAACCACACGTAACAACAACACGACTGAAGTTGCCAGTACAACTGTTAAGTCTTCCCGAGTCTGGTTGTTTTTTAAATACTCTGCCGATAACCCCAAAAAGGCCATTTGCACCACCTGCCTGGCCAGCATCAGCAGGGGTAGCAAAACTACCAGCCTGACCACCACCAGCATGATCAGGCACATGGCAGCAAAGCACCCGACTTTGTGGACCGAATCCCAGGGTCCAGGAACAGTGTCTGCGGGTGACACCACTGCTTCTTCTGCTGTTGTGCGTGCAAGCCAATCCCCTGCCCATGGCACATGCCATACGAAGATGCCTCCTGCCCTGCACCTGTCGTTGCACACTCTCAACTAGCACTATCAGCAAGCATGTCCTTGTCACAGCGCAGCGTTCAGTTGTCCAAATACGCAAATACGCAGCCGACGCCCCACAGGCCACACTACTAAATTCCCACATTTCACGACTGCTTGCGCTCAAAATGTTGCCTTTTAGGCTCATGGAGAAGGAAGCTTTACGCAACCTGATTGCAGTGGCCGTCCCTCGGTACTCGGTCCCCAGCCGCCACTATTTTTCGCGGTGTGCCGTCCCCACAAGCACGTGTCCCACAACATTAGCAGTGCCCTCAACAATGCAGATACAGGGAAAGTTCACCTAACCACAGACGCGTGGAAAAGTGCTTGTGGGCAGGGACAGTACATGTCGCTGATGGCACACTGGGTTAACATAGTGGAAGCCGGGACCCAGCCAGACCTTGGGACGGAACACATCCTCCCGACGCCGAGGATTGTGGGCCCTAGGTCAATCAGGGTTGCCCCCACAGTCTACAGCTCCTGCACCTCAGCCACCTCCTACTCTTCAGCCTCCATCTCCGAAATGATCACATCAGTCACAAGCTGGAAGCACTGCCTCGGCCAAGCGGCAACAGGCTGTTCTGAAGCTAATATGCTTAGGTGACAAACCGCACAATGCTGAAGAGTTGTGGAGCGCTCTGAAAGAGCAGGCAGATCTGTGGCTGACACTGCTGAACCTACAGCCAGGCATGGTCGTGTGTGACAATGGCCGGAACCTGGTGGCGGCTCTGAGGCGAGCTCACACATGTACCATTCCTGGTCCATGTGCTTAACCTTGTGTTTCAGCGGTTTCTCAAAAGCTACCCGGAACTGCCGGATCTGCTTGTCAAAGTACGCCGCCTGTTTGCCCATTTTAGAAAGTCAGCTACAGCTTCCGCCGCCCTTACCGTGCTTCAGCAGCGTTTGCAGCTTCCGGCTCACTGATTGGTGTGTGATGTCCCAACGCGTTGGAACTCTACACTGCAGATGTTGGGAAGGATTTGTGAGGAGAAGAGGGCAGTTGTTGACTACCTGCATCAACAAGGCCGTTGGTATTCAGTTCAGACTCCACGCATAAGACCTCAGGAGTGGAAATGGATGTCAGACATCTGTACCATCCTCCAAAACTTTGAGGACTCCACCAAGATGGTGAGCGCAATGACACCATAATTAGCTTCACCATCCCGCTTCTCTGTCTTCTGAAACACTCTCTGCTCACAATCAAAGAGGATGCATTGAAGGCGGAGCACGATAAGATGGAGCAAGGAACCATACAGCGTGATTACACAGAGCCCAGCCTCATCTCCTCCCAACGTGGATTGGGTGACAATGAGGAAGAGGAGGTGGAAGAACAGGAGCTAGTTTCATGCGCTATAGACGGTACTACCTGTACAACTGTCATACTGTCAGTTCAGCGTGGATGGCCTGAGGACAGGGAGGAGGAGAGCATGGTCAGTCGTCCTCTTGGTGAGGACATGGAAGTCTTGCCTGTTAGCAATCTGGCACGCATGGCTGAGTTTATGTTATGCTGCCTTTCCCGTGACCCTCGCGTTCTCAAAATTTTTGGTTACAGTCATTACTGGTTGGTGACACTTCTAGACCCACGCTACAAGGAGAACTTTCTATCTCTTATTCCTGAGGCTTACAGGTCTACAAAAATGGGGCAGTACCAGAAGGCCCTTGTTGCGTAACTATTAAAAAAATTCCCATCTGAAAACGCTGGCAGCAGAGGTCACAGTTCGTTGGACAACCAAGGAGTACAGTCGAGAGAGACACAACTCCAACAGAGGCAGGGGAACACTGTCAAAGTTCTGGGAGAGTTTTCTCAGCCCCTCCCATCGCACAGTTACTCTCAGAAGGAGTGCAAAGTTTGGGAAAATGCTGAGGAAGTACCTTGCCAACCGTACCAACCTCCTCCGTGATTCCTCTGTGCCTTATATTTATTGGGTATCCAAGCTGGACACGTGGAATGAACTGGCTCTCTACGCCTTGGAGGTCCTGGCCTGCCTGCCGCTAACGTTTTATCAGAGTGGGTTTTTAGTGCCTCTGGTGGAATTATAACTGATAAGCGCATCCGCCAACTGAAAATGCTGACAGGCTAATTCTTATAAAAATGAACAAGGGCTGGATTGGGCCAGACTTCTCAACACCACCGAATGATAGCAGCGTAACATAAACTCAAATCCAGTGTCTTTTTTTGGGAGGTGTATTCCCATGCACCTTTTCACACCCACACATGGGTATACGCTTCCTGATTTTGGCTATTTGCTCTTGTCCTCCTCCTCCACCACATATCACCTGTGTGACCGTGGTCCATGATGCAACACCCACCCAATTTTTTTAAAGGGTGTTTATGATGCTCGTAAAAAAAATTTTTTATACAGTATGTTCATGTATAGCCCCCAGGGGTAAATGTTTGTCAGCCCATACACTCATACACTTAGTGCATGGGCATTACAAGTATAGAAGACCCGCTCCATTCTAAAGGGAACATTTTTTTATGAGGCCCTCCTCCACGTCTCTTCCAAGAGGCATTGGAGTGCCTCCCAATTTTTGGCAGCCCTTGCATTCACTGCATAGACAAACACAATGGGAAACCCACTTTTTAATAATGGTAACATTGTTTTGAGGAGGCCTTCTGACCTCCGCGTCTCTTCCAAGGGGCATTGGAGTGCCTCCAAATTTTTGACAACCCTTGCATTCACTGCATAGGTAAACAGTATGGGAGACACACTTCCTAATAATGGGAACATTGTTTTCAGGAGGCCCTCCTCTAAGTCGCTTCAAAGGGGTATTGGGGTGCGTCCAAATTTTCAAAGGGGTATTGGGGTGCGTCCAAATTTTGGGCAGCCCTGCCACTCACTGCATACGTAATAACAGTATAGGAGACCCACTCTTTAGTAATGGGAACAACAAAGCATAGCCGGCTGATGGCTCTCTAAGAATAGGCTTTGTGACTTTCAGAGTCCCTCCTTTATAAATGAAGCAGGATGTGTCTGATCATGTCTCACACACCACATGGCCAGAAAAGGTTGTAAAATGTTAAAATGACATTTACTGGTGAATGCATATGTCAAGGTTGAAAGCAATACAAAAGTGCAAAAACGCATCAAAAACGCTATGTGTGAACATAGCCTATGGTGTGGAGGAGTATTTTTGTTTATGGTTATCTATTTTGCCTTATATACAAGTCATTACCCTGGAAAGGATGTTCCTTAACATATTTCCCAGGAAAATCCATTTTGGCTTCCTTTTTTTGTATGTTTTATTGTGAGTCCGTAAAAGTGGCGTAATAACTCTGACAACATTGTTGACAGCAGTGACCTGGGAGTCAGAAATGCCTCAAGGGGTCTTCTCCATGCTGTTCCCATGTTATTTGAACACTGCTCCCATCGATTTGGGCAATTTTTAGGCCCTCTGCAGACCGCTGGGGGTGAGCCACCTAAAAACGCTCAAGTTACCCATAGACTTACATTGGGCTCGTTGCTCAGGTCGAGCACCCGAGTATTCCAATGTGCTTGACCCGAGCAACGAGCACCCGAGCATTTTAGTGCTCGCCCATCACTAATATTCATGTCTATTAATTTCCAAGAAATTTTTACTTTAAAGGGAATCGGTCAGGATCTCCAATCTGTAACCACGTATTTATTGATCCCTTTATACCCTTCTTACAAGGCTTTTTTTGGGCTTATTAATTGCTGCCTATGCATAAAATCAGTTTTATAACAGGGCTTGCAATTTGCTAAGTACTGGGGGACTAGCTGTGGGGGTGTTGTTTTCCCAGACTAATTGTCCCACTAATCACGTTATACCCCTGTGAGCATGAGTCACATTAGTTACAAGAGCGTTGTTACCACTGGCTCTTTGACATTGCGCAGTCAGCCAGGCGTATGCACCCCAACTTTATCGGGGCACAGTGTATTAACTGCAGGCAATGATGACAGGACACAGCCAGCCTTCACAGATGGTTCTCTGCAAATTCCGCAGCTGGCTGTGTCCTGCGTCCGTGCTGCATACCCGGCATGCTCAGTGTTCCCATGAAGCACACCTGGCTTATTGTGCATTATCAGCGATGCTGAAATTTACAGAGAGCTGTTGATGGCACCGCTCTTGCAAATAATGTCACTCAAACCCACAGGGCATGATAACATGATTAGTGGGACTGTGGAACAATTAGACTAAGGAAAACAACGCCCACCAGACCACTCACCCATTAGTTATCATATTTCAAGTCCAGTTACAAAACTGATTTCTTTGGTATGCAGCAGCAGATAAAAGATATAAAGGTGTCATTGGATTTAGGTTTCAAGGATCTGCATGTCTATATATGTGGTTTGAGCCAGGTTCATATTATTAAACGATTCCCTTTAAAGAGGAACTAGTTACTTTACATTCAAGTGTCTGAAGATATGAATAATACATGGTTTCTTTTATTTCTCATCTCCATTGCAGAGATATTAACTTGTAAACTTTACACCAATTTCCCCTTCAACTAAGGGGGCATTTACTTTTCCCCTGTATGACATTGTCCATTAATATGCAAGAGGTGTCAGGCAGAGGATAAAGAGCACACCCCCAGAGAATATCAGAACTGGCTTTCTCTGTATCTGATATAATACACGTCTAACTAGTTAAAAAAAAAATCTCACTTCCAGCGATTACTATGCAGAGATGTGAGATTCCATATACTGCTCCGCATCCATCCCAGGCTTTGGGGAATAACTTCCCGGTACCTGGGATAAATGCCGATCGCACACCACAGCTCTAGTCTCACAGCAGCAGGACAGGGCTGAGATGAGAGCTGCAGTGTCCGATCAGCACGTGTCACATACAGCGCTCAGCGTTTACCCCAGGTCCCAGGACATTACTCCACACAGCCTGGGATAGATACAGAGCAGTACATGGAATCACACACCTCCGCTCTCCTCCCCTGCACAGTAATCACCGCTAGTGAGAGTTTTGTGACCTGGTTAAAGCTACGGTCTAGTGTTTTGTTTTTATTTCAGTGCTGGAATGGTGCAACTAAACGAAGTTCCTGGAGTAGTGCTTCAAACACGAGTCTTCTATTACACAGGAAAGGTCAGGTCTTACCTAATCTGGGGGTGTTTTCTTCTTTTCCCTCCATGTTGCCTCCAGTTTATGATTGGTCAGCATCATACAGGGGAAAAGGGTAACGCGTCCAGAGACAAATCTCTACTAAGTCCCCTTGGTTGAAGGTCAAATTAACCTATAAAATGTAACAAGTAACAAACCCCAAACTATCTGTGTGCTTGAGCTTAGGCTTAGTGAGAGGACACTTTCTACAGTTTATGGTCCAGGCAGCTTTATGAAATATATATAGATTTATTTTACATTATACATTTGACACTTTATTATTGATATAATGACTGATGTTTCTATTGTGATGGAAATGTGATGCTGTAAATGTTTTCTACAGTATTCTGTGTTTGTGTTGCACTATCGATATGAAAAGCTTGTGACAACTGGAAAGAGACTTGTTACATATTACAATTGGTCTGTTCAATACTATGGCTTAAACACTTTTAACTGTAGGTAAATTGTGTATTAATTGATGGGTTTTTTTTGGTTATAGTTTCACTCAGCAGCTATTTTTTTTCAGAAATAATCTGTTTCAGGTATATGATGACCCGTCACGTGACCCGTCGGGGGTCCACACAGTCTGAACTGCCCGGGGCCTGGCTATCCTTAACCCACCCCTGGATATATACATTTGAAACCAAAAGTTTACATACACTATATAAAAAGACACATCTGCATGTTTTACTCAATATCTGACATGAAATCAGAATAAACCTTTCCCGTTTTAGGTAAATTAGAATTAACATCATTTTTAATATTTGCCAAATGCCCAAATAATGAGAGAGAGAGAGAATGTTTTAAGGCATTTTTATTACTTACTGCAAAGTCAAAAGTTTATATACACTAAGATCCTTATGCCTTTAAACAATTCTGGACTGCCCATATGATGATGTCAAGCGTTTGGAAGCTTCTTTTTTTTTTTGGGCAACATCTGAGTTAATTAGAGACACACCTATTGATGTTTTTAAAAGCACACCTGAAACACACTGCTTCTTTGTGTAACATCATGGGAAAGTCTAAAGAAATCAGCCAAGATATCAGGAAGAGAATTGTGGACTTGCAGAAGTCTGGCACATCCTTGGGTACAATTTCAAGATACCTGAAGGTGCCTCGTTCATCTGTACAAACAATTATACGCAAGTACAAAAAAGATGGGAATGTCCAGCCATTATACCGCTGAGGAAGAAGATGGGTTCTATGTCCCAGATATGAACATGCTTTTTTCCGATATTTGCATATCAACATAAGGACAAAAGCAAAAGACATTGTGAAAATGATGGCGGAATCTGTTAAGATTGTGTCAATATCCACAGTGAAATGAGTAGTGTATCAACATGGGCTGAAAGGCCACTCTGCCAGGAAGAAGTCATTACTCTAAAAGAAACATAAAAAAGCCAGATTAATGTTTGCAAATGCACACAGGAACATAGACCTTAATTTTTGGAGACATGTCCTGTTGTCTGCTGAAACTAAAATTTAACTTTTTGGGCATAATGACTATAGGTACGTTTGGAGGAGAAAGGGAGAAGCTTGTAAGCCTAAAACACCATCCTAACTGTGAAACACGGGGGTGGAAGCATCATGTTGTGGGGTTGTTTTGCTGCAGGAGGGACTGGTGTACTTCACAAAATAGATGGTCGTGAAGACCCGGGGTCTTCTGTGGGCGTAACTGTTATGATCTGCTACAGAGACTAAGGAAAGGTAGGAGATCTTTCCCTACAATAGAACTAAACTTGATCCCTACGATGTAGCGGGGAACCTGATCCTGCGATCAGACCCGCTAAAGTCCTCGGCTAGTCTGAACGCAGACCTATAGATGTGGGGGAGGGATCCCTACAAGATCTAAGGACTGGGATTTAGTTGGACACCTCCTAGCAGAGATAGTAGCAGTCAAAGACAAACACACAACAAAAAGCAAAGAGGTCATAAGACCTAGCAAAACTAACAGAGTACGGCAATAGAGCAACAAGCTAGCTCAACAGTAGTAAATACAAATGAAGTCCAGCAAAGCCAGGAGGGCGGAGCCTGATTAAATAGGCAAAATGGTCAAGTGACCAGCAAACTAAAAAAAAACTAACAGGAGAGTTGTAACAGTACCCCCTCTTCTAAGAGGATCCTCCGGATCCCCTAGGCCCAGGCTTACCAGGAAACCTCCTGTGAAACGCTCGGACAACTCTGGGGGCAGAAACATCATCCGCCCTCACCCATGAGTTATCCTCAGGTCCGAAACCCTTCCAAGCGACGAGATACTGCAAACTCCCTCTATACCGTCTAGAATTTAGGATGCGGGAAATTTCATATTCCCCGTCCTCCACCACCGGAGGAACAGTGGCAGAGGCGTCACCATCCGACACATCAGCTTTTTTCAACAGAGAAACATGAAACACCGGATTAATCCTCCAGGACGTAGGAACCTCCAGCCTAACAGCAGATTGGTTAACTATCTGAAGTACCTTAAAAGGCCCTACGAACTTGGGACCCAATTTTTTAGAAGGAATCCTGAATCGCAGATTCTTAGAGGACAACCAAACCATGTCACCAACAGCAAACAAAACCTCTTGCCGTTTCCTATCAAAGTACCTCTTAGATTTTTTGTTAGCCTCCTGAAGATAACCACGCACATCCGTCCAAACTCTCTCCAAATCACCTTAAAAACTCTCCTCCTCAGGCACAGCCGAAACCAGTTTGGAAAATGACCCAAAAGACGGATGTCTCCCAGAACAACAAAAAAAAGGCGAACACCCAGCAGAAGAGGATGTATGGTTGTTAAGAGCAAATTCAGCAAGTGGCAGAAACTCAGACCACCCCTCTTGATTGTCTGCCACAAAACAACGCAAGAACTGCTCAACATCCTGGTTCTTCCTTTCTGTCTGGCCATTAGACTCAGGATGGTATCCGGATGAAAACGACAAATGAACTCCCAACCTGTCACAAAAGGCACGCCAAAAACGAGCCACGAACTGAGGTTCCCTATCAGAAACAATGTCAGTAGGAACACCATGTAGTCTGACAATCTCCTTGACAAAGGCCTTAGCGAGTGTCTTAGCGCAAGGCAGTTTGATGAAGGGAACCAAGTGACACATCTTGCTAAAACGGTCCACGACCACCCAGATGACCGTGAAACCTTCAGAGGGAGGAAGGTCAGTAATAAAGTCCATAGCCAGATGTGTCCAAGGTGCACTAGGAACCTCCAGAGGGCAAAGCAACCCCGCAGCAGGAGCATGTGAAGACTTGGATCTTGCACACACAGTACATTGGCGCACCCACTTAATGACTTTCTTCTGCCATCCAGGCCACCAAAAACTGCGACACACAAGTCTCTTGGTCTCAGAAATTCCTGGATGACCTGCCAACCGAGACTCATGACACTCAACAAACAAATCTCTCCTAAAAGTCTTAGGCACAAACAACCTCCCATGGGGAGTGTTAGATGGGGCATTCTCCTGTGCTTTAAGAATCTCATCCTCCAAAACGGAGTCCAAAGCAGCAATCACAACACCTTCTTGTAAAATGGTCTCCTCCTCCTCCTCAACACCGACCATGGGAGAAAAGCTGCGAGACAAAGCATCCGCTTTAACATTCTTGGTACCCGGGATGTAAGTAACAGAAAAATTAAACCGCGAGAAAAAAAGTGCCCACCTAGCCTGACGGGCATTCAAGCGCTTGGCAGCATCAAGAGAGATCAGATTTTTATGATCAGTGAAAACCTGAACGGGAAATTCAGCACCTTGCAAGAGTTGGCGCCAGTGTTCAAATGCGAGTTTAATCGCCAGCAATTCCCGATTACCAATATCGTAATTAAGTTCAGTCTCGGAAAATTTTTTTGAAAAAAAAGGCACAGGGATGTACTCCATCCTTGTTTTCCTGAGACAACACCGCACCAACCCCCACCGAAGAAGCATCAACCTCAACCAAAAACGGCTTAGTCACATCAGGCTGCATAAGGATGGGAGCAGAGGTGAACCTCTCCTTTAAAAACACAAAAGCTTCAATGGCCTCAGAAGTCCACTGAACTGCATTAGCGCCTTTCCTGGTGAGATCGGTCAGCGGTTTGACAATAATAGAAAAATGTTTTATGAATTTTCTGTAATAATTGGCGAAACCCAAAAACCTCTGTATCGATTTCAAACCATTAGGCCTAGGCCATTCCTGCACAGCTTGAACTTTCACCGGGTCCATCTCAAAACCCTCACTGGAGACAATGTAGCCCAAAAAACTAATTCTCTGTACAGCGAACTCACATTTCTCCAGCTTAGCAAAAAGTGAATTGTCCATTAATAACTGTAATACCTCACGTACGCTCCGCCAATGAGACTCCAGATCCGGCGAATAAATCAAAATGTCATCCAAATACACAACCACATTTTTGCCGATTAAAGGTCTAAGGATATCATTAATAAGATTCTGAAAAAATGCTGGAGCATTGGTAAGACCAAAAGGCATAACCAAATTCTCAAAATGACCCACAGGAGTGTTAAAAGCAGTCTTCCATTCATCACTCTCCTTCATGCGCAACAAATTGTATGCCCCCCGGAGATCAATTTTAGAGAACCACTTGGCCCTCACTAACTGGTTAAATAAATCGGGAATCAATGGCAGTGGGTAAGGATTGCGTACAGTAATTTTATTAATCTCACGAAAGTCCAGACAAGGACGTAAACCGCCATCTTTTTTTTTTACAAATAAAAAACCAACAGCCACAGGAGACTTGGAAGGCCTAATGTGACCGGCGGCCAAGCTTGTCTGTATGTATTCCTCCAAAGCCTTTCTCTCAGGAATAGTAAGATTAAATAAACGACTCTTAGGAAGAGTCGCTCCAGGGACAAATTCAATGGTACAATCATAGTCTCTATGGCGAGGCAAAACCTGCGACTCCTCCTCAGAAAAGACTCTCCAAAAATCCTGAATAGGTACAGGCAATTCCCCTCTATCCACAGCAGCAATGCGCCCGTTACAACACTTGTCATAACATTTATGGCTCCAGGACTTAATTTCATTGGTAGACCAATCCAGCACAGGATTGTGCAATTTCAACCAGGGTAACCCCAATATTACTGGAGAAGGCAAATTATCCAATACCACCAAATCCAAATTCTCTTGATGAATACCATTAATAGTGAGGGGAAATTCACAGACCTTGTGAGTAACACTCTTCAAGGGAGAGCCATCAACAGAAACCACAGCAATAGGGGATGACAAAGTTTTAGGTTCTAATTTAAGTTTTTCCAAGAATCCCCCATCAATCACATTCAGAGTAGATCCACAATCCACAAATACCCGAAATTCAATTAATTCATCCTGAGCAGCAGTAATGGCAGATAGGAATACTCCCTTAGAATTTAAACAGGCAATACGGGCATGACTGACCATTTTTTTTTCTTTCTTCATACGAAGCACACAGCTTTTAATAAAATGACCAGAGCTTCCGCAATAGAAACACAAGCCTTCAGAAAATCGGCGGTCTTTTTCCTGAGAGCGGGGTGCCATCGCCCCAATTTCCATCGGCTCTCCATTGTCAGCACCGAACCTCTCAGAACTCAAAGCTGACATAGCAGAGGATTTGCTCACATTAACCCTTTCACGCAGTCTCCTGTCCACCCGTATAGCTAATTGCATTGCCTCCTGCAAGTTTCCAGGTGTGGGATAAGCAATCAGTAAATCCTTTACCCTTTCACATAGCCCTGCAAGAAACAAGCTTTTCAAAGCAGAATCGTTCCACCCCACCTGGGCAGACCACCGACGGAAGTGAGAACAATATTTTTCCACATTACCTGTTCCCTGCCTCAAACGTCTTAATTCAGACTCAGCAGATGAGACACGATCAGGATCATCATACAACAAACCCAAAGCAGAAAAAAAACTATCCACTGATCTAAAGCACGGATCACTAGGTTGGAGAGAAAAGGCCCATCCCTGAGGATCTTTGCGCAAAAGTGACATTATGAACCCTATGCGCTGTGATTCATCACCAGAGGATCCGGGTCTCAAACGAAAATATAATAGACAAGCATTTTTAAAAGAAAAAAAATCTTGTTGTTCGCCAAAAAATAGATCAGGCAGACGTACCTTAGGTTCAACAAAATGCGCTCCAGAACAGCTACTCACGTGTTGTTGGAGCTTGGTCACCTCCAGAGAGAGTCCCTGCAAGCGTTGAGCCAAATCTTGCACCGAGACCATGATGGAAAACTGGAGGTCTTTCCTTAGAGAAATTTTTTTTTTTTTTTTTTTTTTCTTTACAGGCTGGACTTACTGTTATGATCTGCTACAGAGACTAAGGAAAGATAAGAGATCTGTCCCTACAATAGAACTAAACTAGATCCCTACGATGTAACGGGGAACCTGATCCTGCGATCAGACCCGCTAAAGTCCTCGGCTAGTCTGAACGCAGACCTATAGATGTGGGGGAGGGATCCCTACAAGATCTAAGGACTGGGATTTAGTTGGACACCTCCTAGCAGAGATAGTAGCAGTCAAAGACAAACACACAACAAAAAGCATAGAGGTCAGAAGACCTAGCAAAACTAACAGAGAACGGCAATAGAGCAACAAGCTAGCTCAACAGTAGTAAATACAATGAAGTCCAGCAAAGCCAGGAGGGCGGAGCCGGATTAAATAGGCAAAATGGTCATGTGACCAGCAAACTAAAAAAAACCTAACAGGAGAGTTGTAACAGTAACACTACTCAGACAACACAGGGTGAGGGTTAAACAGTGTGGCAATACTTTAATGAACCACAAAATAGGGCAATAAACACATAGAACAGTCTCAGCAAGTACCCAAGATGGTAAAAATTACAGAGTCCTCACCCTTCCACTGGCCCATCTGGGATAGAACAGTCGCGATTTTGGGGCCTCCAGGGCTGACAACCCCCACCAGTGGCACACCGCTTTTTGCGGGCCCCCAAAGAGAGGAGGTAATGACAAGCTTAGGAAACTAGCCGAGGGCAGTGAGGTCTGGGGCCAGGTGACCTGTTTGTCCTAATCTGGATTCCTTAAGACATCTCTGAGGGTTCAGCAATGGTCAATGGAGCCGATCTGTATTCCTCCAGCTGGGGCCGAAGTCCCCTAAGCTGACATGCTCACCGAATAGAGATAGAGACCCCCTTTTTATAGATCACAATTGTCCTTGCAGCCATCATTCACAAGTCAAAGGTCAGGGATGAAGGTGGAAAGAGCTCATGTTTGAGCATTTAATCAACTTGCATAGTTTGTCCTCTATTGCTCAGCAAATCAACAACTCCCTTTAGCTGGTATAATATGTAATCAGCATATTATCAAACAGTATTGCTCACCCTATCTTGCAAAATTTGCAGACAATAAGTTGTAGTACATCTTTACGCAAGTGTCAACGATCAGGATTATTCAAACAATAGTCTGTGTTAACCAACCACAGAAGATTACAGGTTAAAAAGTCAGCATAAAAATAAAGGTATATTGCTCTTGCCATCAGAAAGTATGTCTGGCATAATTAAGAAGAAAAGTTGTGTTGTCACAATGACATCATGAGAAAAAAAGATTATGTGGCAATACTGAAACAATATCTCAAGACATCAGCAAGGAAGTTAAAGTTTGGGCGGAGATGGGTCTTTCACATGGACAATGACCCGAACCATACTGCCAAAATGGTAACAAAGTGGCTTATTGGTAACAAAGTCAATGTTTTGGAGCGGCCATCACAAAAGTCCTGATCTCAATCCTATTGAAAATTTATGGGCAAAGCTGAAAAGGCTGCGAGCAAGACGACCTACAGACCTGGATCAGCTACACCAGTTTTGTCTGGAGGAATGGGCCCAAATTCCAACCAACTATTGTGAGAAGCTTGTGGAAGGATATCCCAAACGTTTGACCCAAGTCATTCAGTTTAAGGGTAGTGGTACCAAATACTAATGAAATGTATGTAAACTTTTGACTTTGCAGTAAGTAAAAAAATTCCTTAAACATTCTCTCTCTCTCATTATTCTGGCATTTGGCAAATATTGAAAATTATTGTAATCCTAATTGACCTAAAACGGGAAAGGTTTATTCTGATTTAATTTCAGATAGTGAGAAAAACATACATATGAGTTTTTTTATATAGCGTATGTAAACTTCTGGTTTCAACTGTATATACAGTACAGACCAAAAGTTTGGACACACCTAATTTAAAGATTTTTCTGTATTTTCATGACTTTTAAAATTGTACATTCACACTGAAGGCATCAAAACTATGAATTACCACATGTGGAATTATATACTTAACAAAAAAGTGTGAAACAACTGAAAATATGTCTTATACTCTAGGTTCTTCAAAGTAGCCACCTTTTGCTTTGATGACTGCTTTGCACACACTTGGCATTCTCTTGATGAGCTTCAAGAGGTAGTCACCGGAAATGGTTTAAATGAGAAGGTGTGTCCAAACTTTTGGTCTGTACTGTATATGTTATATTAAATTAACTCACAGCTGACGTTTTCTTTCTGATTGGGTCATTCACTTTTCCCGTCTTTTCCATTTGGTCCGGGCCGATATCACGACTTCTCTAGCAACGACTGCAGAGATTACAACAAAGAAACATTTGACTTCTCACACCTCCAGCACCGTCCCCATCTGTTCCCAACCTGCACAAACTCCTCATCCCGCTGTCACCCCAATCCTGAACCACTGCTGTGTCCCTATTCCTGATCCTCTTAGTGCCCACATAATAATGCCCACCAATGTGCCTTTTACAAAGTAAAATGCCTTCTTTGTGCCCTTAGATGGTAAAACTGTGCCCCCGAAAACAGTGGCCACATTTTTCCCATAGAAAATAATAATGCCTCCAGTGGGCACATTTGACAGTCACAATAGCCGGCGTGCCCCTATAACAATTATGCATCTTAAGTGCACACTTAAAATGTAATAATGTTCCAAGTCCCCCATTATATTTCCCCTCTATACAGCATCATGGCCCCCACAGCTCCCACATACACAACATTTTGGGCCCACAGCTCCCTATACACAGTATGATGGGCCCCACAGTAGTTCTCCCACACTGTATGATGGCCCCCAGTAGTCCCTACACACTGTAAATGGCCCCCAGTAGTCCCCTACACTATATGATGATCCCCAATAGTCCCCCACACTGTATGATGGCCCCCAGTAGTTCCGCCACACTGTAAGTGGTCCCCAGTATTCCCTCCACACTGTATGGACGGCCCCCAGTTTCCCCCTACACTGTGTGGATGGTCCCAAGTAGTCCCCCTCACTGTATGGATAGCTCCCTGTAGATCATTAGTCCCCCTACACTATGGATGGCCCCCAGTCTTTCCACACACTGCATGGATGGCCCCCAGTAGTCCAGTAGCCCCTTACACTGTATGGCTGGAGCTCAGTCTTCCCCCCACAATGTATGATGGCTCCAGTAGTCACCTCACACTGTGTGGATGGCCCCTAGTAGTCCACCCTTGAGCTCTATTAAAATAAAAACAAACATCTTATATTCAACCATGGTTCCCAAAAGTCTGCCGGCAGACCGGACCAAGGCATGAGAGGACCAATAGGGTGATATCATCATGCTGGGGCATGTAGAATCCACTTTGTCTGTGTATCTCCCTACTTTTCTGTAGACCACAGGATTAATCGTTAAATCGACCTGCAGTCTATAGAATGTGAAGCGGAAGTACAGAGAGATCATGTGTCCCTGCTCCACTCCAGAGTTTAACCAGATTGGCGCACTGCACACAGCGATAGTTTAGAGTAGTAGTTTCTCCGGGTGGGCCTGTCTGAGCATGGAACCAGCAGCGATGCACCCTCTCCCACCCCAGTAGCTTTTAAACTGCATTTGTTACAATTTTGTAGATATCCTAGAGATGAAAAAGTTCAAGGGCGATTCGAGAGGTTTTCCAACTCTAACTATTATGCATAAAATTTGGTGGCCCTGCAAGAAATGGTTGAGAATGGGTGTGTACTCGAAATATACTTCTATGTGGACCAACCCCTATTTGAAAGAATTACAAAAGGTCGGAGGGCTTTGGGACATGGAAAAGTAAGGGAATGAAATATCTACACCAATTATACGTGGAAGGGCACTTTTGCTTATCCGAATATTTAAAGCAAACTTTTAATTGGGATAACTCAGAATTTTTCAGATATTTACAATTGCGGCACGCCGTTAGAGCTCAGGAGTCTATCTCAGATTTGACCATTTCTCTTAATGGGATACTGGACTCAGTAATAAATGCAAAGAACATGAGAGGTCTTATCTCTCTGATGTATAATTCTCTGCTATTAAAGATTGTGGGAGATCTTCTGGCTACAATTAAACCTAAATGGGAGAGGGATGTGAGATTAGTCACTCAGGAGGAGTGGGAGGAAAGCCTGGAGTCACCAGGAAAATTATCTATAAATTGGACCCAAAGAAGATCTCAATTATTTCTTATACACAGAGCCTATAGAACTCCTAGAACACTAGAATGGGCATTAGGGCAGATGATCGGTGTCCATGGAGGCGAGGAAGCGGCAGATTTCGTCCATATGTTCTGATCCTGTATCATGTAGCTGGGCTGTGGGGAGATGTTGGTAAACTGATCTGAGAGGTTTTTAATACTCCTATTCCTCTAGCTCCCAAGGTATGTGTGCTGGGTATGTGGCAGGGGTTAGGGATTCGCCTCCAATACAATTGCCAATAGCCAAGATTTTATATCATACTAGAAAGACTGTATGTAGGCATTGGTTGGCAAGCAATGCTCCCTTAATAGAAGAAGTAGTGGGAGCTTTCAACAGTACTATTCTAATGGAAAAACGGGTCTATATAAAAATGGGCCACAGCTAAATTTGGGAAACAGTGGGGGGATTGGGTTAAATGCTCAAGTGTGGTGTTGGATGAGTTGGTCAGAGACATAATATTTGATATGCTAGTTCTTTAATAACAACATAATAGGATGGATAGAATGTTGTGCAATTCATGATACATTTGGTATTTCTACCTCAAGAAGGGACAATAGTCTTATGCAAAATCAGATGGGTAAGGGATGAAAGGGGGGGGATCTGGAGGGGAGGGTTGGGGGTGTTTCTTTTTAATCCTGTAAATGTGATGTTTTATTATATGTTATATTTTCTTTATCAAACAGTCTGTAAGATTTGTATCAAACCTCCGATGCCGGCGCCATTCTAGCAGTGTCGGCACGTGCGTTCCCGGGGCTCATGTGAGGCTGTTACGTCGTGTGAGCCCAGTAACTGCTGGAATCACTGTCTCCACCTTCAGAAAAATCGAACATCATGAGGAAATCTGAGAGCAGCTGCAGCCCTGGCTTCCTATTGATGTTCAATATGTCCGAAGGTGGGGACAGTGAAGTCAGCACTAACTGGGTGTAGGGCTCATGTGATGTAACAACCCCGGGAATGTGAGTCCCAGCACCGCTGGAACGGCGCTGGCATGGGAGCTGAGTATGAGTGTTTTTATTTTCTCTAGGCTAAACATGAGGAATGACACGGGTTGTCCTAGTAGTGAACAACCCCTTTAAGATTGTACAATTTTCAGTTAAAACATTTCCAACATTCTGGACGTGGAAAAGGCTTCTCCCCTGTGTGACTTCTCTAAAGTTTATTAAGAGTTTATTTTCAAGGAAAACATTTCCCACATTAAGAAAAAGGCTTCTACCCTGTGTGACTGCTCTGGTGACTAAGAAGAGATGATTTCTTCACAAAACATTTCCCACATTCTGAAAATGAAAAAGGCTACTCCCCTGTGTGAATTCTCTGATGTCTGATAAAACTAGTCATGTGTGTAAAACATTTTCCACATTCTGAGCATGAGAAAGGCTTCTCCCCTGTGTGCATAGGCGGGTTATAATGAGGGCAATCCGGGCGACCGCCCGGGGCCCCGAGCCCGCAGGGGGCCCGCGGCTCCAGGCGGGGTGTCTAATGCCGGATTGCCCTCATTATATGTGCGGCCCGCCGCGGCACATACCGGTAGCAGTGGCGGGAGGGGGGGGCCCGGACCACTCCCCCAGCAGCGGCCGCCGCTACTTCTTCATCGGCCGGGCCAGCACTGCAGCAGTTAACTTCCCTGTGCTGGCCCGGCCGCGTCACTGCTAGGAGACATGGCCCTGTGCGCGGCCGTGTCTCCTAGCTCTGACGTCACGCAGTGCGCGCCCAGCCTGCAGTGCTGCACCGGAGAAGAGAGAGAGCAGGCAGGAGGAATGGAGCCGGGGGATGGTGAGTGTGTGTGTGTGTGTGGGCAGATGTGTGTGTGGACAGATGTGTGGGTGGGTGTTTGTGCGTGGGCAGGTGTGTGTGTGTGTGTGTGTGGGCAGGTGTGTGTGTGTGGGCAGGTGTGTGTGTGGGCAGGTGTGTGTGTGGGCAGGTGTGTGTGTGGGCAGGTGTGTGTGTGGGCAGGTGTGTGTGTGTGTGTGGGCAGGTGTGTGTGTGTGTGTGTGGGCAGGTGTGTGTGTGTGGGCAGGTGTGTGTGTGTGTGTGGGCAGGTGTGTGTGTGTGTGTGGGCAGGTGTGTGTGTGTGGGCAGGTGTGTGTGTGTGTGTGGGCAGGTGTGTGTGTGTGGGCAGGTGTGTGTGAGGGCAGATGTGTGTGACTCGCCCCCTGGGCCGTGGGGCATGCGGATCCGGGCGATAGGGGAGCGATGGGGGTAGTGGTGGCGGCCCGGTCCCGTGGCTCAGGGTGGTCAGACCAATGGTAGCCTGCTACGTACTGATGATAAAGTCCGACTACGCCACCCGTGGATTGCGGCTATTAGGAACCGCCGCTGCAAGGCAGTCCGCTGGGGCTGATGATGTATGCAGCTGGGATGATGTGACTCCCCACGGGAAGAGTGCGGCCCCAGGGCAGTGTAGTGAATGGTGGGAGTGATGGTGGTGAGAGTCCCAGTACCGGTAGTGCTGGAGGAGCGAAAGAGCACACAGACAACGTACTGCAGTCCAATGTCTTTTACTCACAGTTCAGGAACTCCAGGTCAATTCTGTACAGGTGGTGACCGCCCGAGCCATGCTGCGTCCACCAGGTGAGGGGCTCGGTCAACTCCCAGGCAGTTCAGAAGTATGGCTCAGGACCCCCTTTAATCCTTTCTCTGGCCTGCCTCACCAGTGACCCACTTTTGTCCAGCTGCCGCAGGCTTGTGCGGTTAAACGTGGGCCCCGTCCTCCGCTGTCCTATATGGTGCCTTCCTAGCAGGTTTGATGAGGTGTCGCACCAATAAATGATCACGACGACCGGTCTTTGGCTGAGGGTAGTTTCTCCTCCACCAACTTGGGATCCGGTACCCTTAATCTGCCTGACCCTTCACCCTGGATTCTCGTGGGTTCTTAGGGTCCCTTCCACCTTCTTGTTCCTGAGCCCTTCTGTTTCTCTGTCTCTTCTTCTCCTTTTCTGTTCCTTCCTGTTCCTTTCTCTTGGAGCTGGGATGAGCCACAATCTCAGCTCCCCTTCACCTCCTCCTCGGCCTCTCACTAGGCCCTTCTGGATTAGAGCTCCTACAGAGCCTCTACTCCCTGTCTTCTCCTCTCTGGACAGAACCTAGATCTAAGATGGTGCCCACCTTTTATACCTCCCTCTGACCATGAGCCTAGGTGACCAGTAACCAATGAGCTCCCTCCTACGCTCAGGAACCAACCCCTATCTGCCCCTACAGCACTGGGTGTTCCACCCCCCTCCCCACTCCAGGCAGACACATAGTCGGTCGTGCCTGCACTTCTGTCTAGTGGGAGCACCGTTGAGCTGTCCCTCGGAAATGGGGTGTGTGTGCTGTATGCAGCTAACTGAGCCCTGGTCCATACTCCATCCTTACCTGGGAGTGGAATATCACACCTCTGGTCTGAGGTGCAATACCCCTGTAGCGGCCGAACCCTCGAGGCGCTACATGTGTGTGTGTGTGTGTGTGTGTGGGCAGATGTGTGTGTGTGTCTGTGTGGGCAGGTGTGTGTGTGTGTGGGCAGATGTGTGTGTGTGTGTGTGTGTGGGCAGGTTAGAAAGTCTTGCCCTGTTGAACACTACACCTGACTTGAGGCCACCACCTCTTGGTTGTCCAATGTTCTTGCTTCTCTAGGGCTCTTCTCAGATATTCATTATACCAGCTCCCCAGAATACCAAAGCTAGGGTGGGTGACCGCGAGCCCTGGTGGTGGTCATAACTGCGGCCACCCAGGGGCAATACTGCATAACAACAATCCCCTGAGGTGGTGTAGGATGTAAGGACCTATTCACACTACATTCAGCGCTGCATTCAGGTCTTTACACAAGGCTTACAACTGAATCCCTGAAATTCAGGATTGTGCTGTCTGAAATGAGACATCTGAAAGCAGAGCAAATGGAGCCTAAAGATTCAGACTTTAGCCTCGGTTTGCCTTTGTTCAAATCAATGGCTATGTCAAGGCACATCTGAATGCCATTTTTCAGGGATTTAGATAGAAGCCTGGAAAGAGGAGATGAATGCATTGCAAAATTCAGTGTGAATAGGCCCTTATATCTGGAGTTTTGATATTGATGCCACATGCATTTTACTTGTTTTTAACTTAAAAAAAAAATACACACACACAAATTATACACACACACACACACTATACATACACACACACAGATGTGTGTGTGGGCAGGTGTGTGTGTGTGTGGGCAGGTGTGTGTGTGTGTGTGCGCATGTGTGTGTGTGGGCAGGTGTGTGTGTGTGTGTGTGTGTGATGTCTGTCTGTTTGTGTGTGTGTGTGTGTGTGTGGGTGGGCAGATGTCATTGTGTGATGTCTGTATGTATTTTTGTGTTTCAAATGTGTTTATGCGTGTCTGTATATGTTTGTGTGTGTGCATGACTGCATGCGGCCTCCTGCTGAGTATAGTTGGTGCCGTGCGGCCTCCTGATGTCTCTGGGGGGGCGCCGTGCGGCCTCCCGCTGTGTATAGATGGCTACGTGCGCCCCCCGCTGTGTATAGATGGCTACGTGCGGCCCCCCACTGAGTATAGATGTCGCCGTGCGGCCCCCTGCTGTGTATAGATGGCTACGTGCGGCCTCCCGCTGAGTATAGATGGCGCTGTGCGGCCTCCTGCTGTCTCTGGGGGGAGCGCCGTGCGGCATCTATACTCAGCAGGAGGCCGCACGTAGCCATCTATACACGTATACTCAGCAGGAGGCCGCACGTAGCCATCTATACGGTGCCATCTATACACAGTGGGAGGCCGCACGGCGCCATCTATACACAGCGGGAGGCCGCACGGCGCCATCTATGCACAGCGGCAGTCTCAGTGCTTTGCAAGAGCAGTCAATAAATTCTGCTTGACTAATTCTCAGCACCATAAAGTCTGGTTCGCTTCTAACCTGCTGTCTTCATTTTCAGCTTGCTGAATTCTAACTCATTTACTGTCATTCGAGACGATGCCTTTGCTGGTCTCTTTCACCTTGAATACCTGTAAGTGCTCCACTTAATGTCATATTTTTGATTCTGTTCTTCTTCATCTTTTGGCATGTGCAATTGTATGAGCAAGTATTCATATGAATTTATGACCTACTTAAACCTTTTAGGACCTTAAATTTTATTCAATCAAATTTTTTTCCAGTTTAAAACTATGGGACATATATGTGCCTTGGTCCTCAAAGGGTTTTTAAAGGGGCTGCAAACATAAATATGAAAAAAATAATTCAATTAGTGCTTTTTGTGTTCATTTAATTTTTATTTGAAGTCCATTTTTTGTATATACCTTGAAATTAAGCCCTACCCCATGGAATGAAGCCCTACCTACATGACATCTGAGAGCTACATGGATCCCGCTTGTGAGGTGCCTGTCCGTCACTACTATTCAGTTTTAGTGTCCACTCACTAAGCCATATATTCTCTCATGCAAGAGAATAGGGCCAATTATGCTAATGACACTATGCTCAAACTCTGTCAGAGCTTCAACTGAGTGTGATCCGATTCTCTCGCAGCACAGATATGGAGAAGATGGAGAACTTAATTTCTCCATCTTCTCCATAGTCTCTGTGAGTGTTCATCGGACTGCACTTGGATGACATCCGAGTGCAGTCCAATGTTTTACGTGCACCCATAGACTTGTATGGGTGCACATGGTCCGAATATCGAATGAGATTATTTTCTCATGCCAATAATCGCACTGTCCCGTAGTATAACATAGGGCCGAGTCCTATCCGATAAAACCTAACATAGCATTCGGCCGTGTTATACGACAGTGTGAGCGAGCCCTTAGAGTCAAGGAATATTTACATGCAGATGATGATATTACTCTCCAAGTGTATATTTTTTTAGGCGAGTTCATAGTAAATGCTTTGCATTTTTGACATGTGATCAACTAAAGAACAAGAAAGATTTAGGACCTCGCCTATAGAGAAACGGAAAATAGTTTGGAGGACTTGCATGTCCTTTTTTATTTATTATGAGAAAATCATAAAAGATCCCGTTTTTTAACCATGCTGTGACTTTCTGCTGAGGGAGAGGGAGAGAGCTGCCCTATTCAGAGTCTGTAATAAGACCTGCTGACAAAAGTGTTGAAGATACAGTCTAATGTGAATTAACAATTAAAAAAAGTTAATTTAACAAATGGCTTGTATTTTTTTTAATACAAACTTTTTTGTCTTTACAGCTCCTTTAAAGGGAATCTGTCATCAGGTTTTTGCCACCTAAGCTGAGAGCAGCATAATGTAGGGTTAGAGGCACTGATTCCAGTAATGTGTCACTTACTGGGCTGCTTAGTGTTGCTTTGATAAAATCATTGATTTGTCAGAAGGTAATTATCACTAGATGACTAGTAAGTTCTGTAGGACCCCACCCCCATCACTGATCAGTAGATTTCTGTGTACACTGAGCATGGGCAGAAAGCTGCCAATCAGTGGTGTGGGTGGGGCTATACAGAGCGCAGCATTCAGAGAGCTGCTAGATCTGCAGCAGATAAAACGGTGATTTTCTCAAAATGACAACAAGCAGCTGAAAAAGTGACACATCGCTGGAATCAGGGTATCTGCCCCAATATTGTGCTGCTCTCAGATGAGGCAGCACAATTAATATTATGCCAAATTAATTTCCCGTGAACTATCACATGATCTATCACAGGGGATCATGTGACATGTCACGTGATAAATCAGGTGTGTGGAGGGGGCCCGCGCCTTCTAAACTGCCCGGGGCCCTTGCTACTCTTAATCCACCCCTGCCTATATCCCCGGAGCGGCCTGGCTGCCCCAGTATGCCGGCGAGTCGCATACCTTGGGCGACTTTAAAGAAAGGCTGTATAGCCTGTTCAAAGTTTATCCCCTGACAGAAGAACAGAAAGTAAGCATACTGATAGGGCAGTTAACTGGTGCGGCCCAGCGGGAGGTAAAGTCTTGGACAGCTGAGGAGAAAAGGACTGTAAGGGGGGTTCTGACCCGTCTACGGGACACCTTTGATACCCGTACCTCAGCAGAAATCAAAATGCGGTTCTATGGATGTAAGCAGTGAGCTCAAGATAGCATCCGAGATTATGCCCTAAATTTACAGGAAGCCTTGGGGGCAATTAAGCAAGCTGACCCTGGCAGCGTGCAGGATACAGATAAACTATTGACTGACCAGTTCATAGAAGGTCTGCTGTCCAGCGCCCACAGAACCCAGCTGCGCCTCATGGCCCTACAGAACCCCGATTTGACTTTTGCACAGTTCAAAGATAGGGCCATCGGGGAGCTCCGAGAACCTGCACCGGGTGGCGCTGTAGCTTCCCGGCGCCCTGCCATCCCTTACCACCAGGGGGCGGCGCCCTATCCCGCAGACCTTGTGGGGGCTGATGCGCAGGCCCTAAATCCATCCCCTCCTGCAAACCTGCACCATCAGGTCCAAGAACTAACAAAGAGTGTTGCTGCATTGACCAGGACCGTACAGTCATTACAGATGGACCCGTCAGGACCAATCAAGCTGGCTTCCAGTCCGGAGGATGTCCCGTGGCGTCGACGCAGGAGGATCCCGTGGTTCAGAGGGAGGCCCGCCGATCATTACACTGAGGATGGACAGCCGATTTGCCGCCGTTGCAGCCAGCCGGGACACGTAACCAGGTACTGTACTTTAAATGGGTCCGACCTGGGGCAAAGGGCCAACCCCCAGGCATAAGGTCATCAGGCCCATCTAATTTGCGTGATAAGTACGTAGGGGGACGCCCGATTTTACCCGTAGTGCAGGACGGTATCCCCATGAGTGCACTGCTGGACACCAGGTCCCAAGTGACTACCATCCCCTATGTACTTTTCACGCAGTACTGGAGTGACACTGATATAACTCGTTATCCAGACGATGACTTGAGCATCATCGCCAGCAATGGTCAACCCGTGCCGCAGGTGGGGTTCAGAGAGATGACCATTAAGATTGGTAAACTTGAACTGCCGGCACAGGGAGTGATCATTGTGGACATTGACCGTCGAGAAAGTCACCCTAAAATAACCTTGGGTACTAATGTGATTGAAAATTGTCTTTCAGAAGCAATTGTAATTTTGCAGCAGGTGGCGATGAACGCGAGCTCCAGCCAACAGAGGGTCCTCCAGAAGGAGATAAGAGCCCTGATGAGATGGCAACAGGTAGAACTGTCTGGTGGTGAGATCGGTAGCGTGAGGATGAGCGACCCGTTCCCCATTGCCATGCCCCCCAAAAGTGAAATGATCTGGTGTCGGACTGCAATCGGGTTAAGAGGGAGAGACTACCAAGCCATGGTAGAACCCGTGTACTCAGACAGCAGGCCCACCATTTTGACAGCCCGGGGGGTGGTCGATGTCCGCCATGGAAGGGTGCCCGTCCGGATCTTAAACATTGGGGAAAGGGAAGTACACAAGCTGCCAGACCTGATAGACTTATACAACCATATCCCGGTGAATGCTACAAATTGCACCCCGGCTTACCTGATGAGGGCAAGACCAGGTAAGCTGCCGATAGACCTGGAGATGGGAGTCCTCCCCACCTCCCCAGACGCGGACTGGGATACGGAACGGCGGCTACAGTACAAGAAGGTACAGGAGAGTGTGGAGAGGAGTCTGGCTCAAGCGAGAGAAAAGCAAGAGAGGCTCTTCAACCAACACGCCCCTGCTGGTCCTGGAACCTGGGGAGCAGGTCCTGAAGCGGAAGAGAAGGCTTCACAAGCTAGATGACCAGTGGGAGAGCGACCCGTACACAGTACTGCAGTCCAACCACAACAACCCGAAGGTATGTGTAATTACCAAGGATGGAGGAGAAACCACTAGCACCGTCTCCAGAGACCACCTAAAAAGGTGCCCCAAGCAACTACAGAGTGCAGGAGAAGATCAAGATGACCTTGAACCCGCAGAAGACAAGAAAGAAATGATCAGCACAGTTCTTGGAGAGTTCCCCCGGTCCTGGACTCGGATAAATGATGCAATAGTGGTACCTGTCCTACACTTCCTTCAACCAACCCAGCAGGAACCTACAGGAGAGCAGGAGGAATCAGAAGACGAAGCAGCCCTAGAGGCAGAAGAACCCATGCCAGCAACCCAGGAGAGTCAACCCTCTGCTGACAGTGAGCCTGCCATACCTGCGGTAAGCCAAAGGACCCGCAGATAGCTGCCTGCACTGCCTGTAAACCCAGCTAGTAGCTGTACCCTGAATGCTAGTGGGGAAAGTCAGGTTAGACCACCACCAGACAGTGGGTTACGCAGGTCAACCCGGAGCACTAGGGGGCAAATACCAGCTCGCTGGAAGATCTAAATGCTGTATATTGTAAATGTTTTATGTTTGTTGCCTGGTTGCTAATTATGTTTTTCCAGTCTTTCTAGTTCATGGACTAACAGGTTATGGACGCTGAATAACCGGAACTGTCTTGTAGATAGTTGCACTTGGTGCCCTCTTTCGAAGATGGCCAAGGAAGAAAAATCTATCCGGTGTGGCCTCCTTGTGGCCTCCTTGTGGCCCAAAGTAGAGAGCTCAGCCTTGTCGCCACGCCCAAGGCGAGGAACTTGGGGTTTATGGAAACAGGTCCCCACACCGTGGAAAACTTCACACCTTGTTGGGTGACATGGACACCCGGTCACGGAAGCGCCGTGACCTCAAGGACAAAATATACTTGTATATATGTTATGTTGTCATTTATACCATGTATTTGTGTTTCCTGTTTAGTCCGGAGTACTAAATTTTACTAGGGGAGAATGTGTCACCCCAGGCCTGGATGCCACAAACAATAATCTGTGTCTGAGAGCAGGAGGGAGGTCCCCTGGTTAGGGACAATTAGCATACAGCACCTCCTGTCCCAGGCCAGCAGGGGGAGCTGGCTGCCCCTATAAAAGCTGGAACTGGGGGCAGGGTTAGAGAGAACTGGAAGACCTAGCTCAGGAGTGAGACTAGTCCCAGAGAACGAGGGACAGTTCAGCTGTAGCTGAGGAGTCCGTGAGGCAGAGGAGAAACTGCAAGCCAGGGACAGAGGTGACGAGAGCCAGTCCTGGAAGAGAACCAATCTACCGGGCATTGGGGTCCGGGGCTGTCAGGGTTACAAGCCCAGCAGCAGAGAACCAACCTGCGAGGGATTTCAGGTCCCTTGGCCTAAGAAGCCTGGAGGCTCCGCCACACAGAGGGACCAGTACAGCGAGGAGCAAGCAACAGGTACCCAAGTCCCTAGTCGCATGCCATACAGGCGAGAAGTACACGGCCAGCTCAGGGACGTGGGCTATTACACCACGAAAAGGGGGATAGTCAGAAAGAGCATAGAGAGAACGGTAGGCCTACACACTCACCCTGACCAGTGGGGCTCGCCCGAATGCTCTCAGACACCCAGGCCCATTCCTAACCGGTACTGTTGGGTCATTAATAATATCTACAATAAAGACCCTGAACTGTTTGAAGCGGACTCTGAACTCTTACTATTGCGGCCTGCACTATCACCCCCAACATCCACCTACACTGCCCTGAGGCTACACTCTTCCCGTGGGGAGTTATCCTACACCTGTGCTGCACACCAACACCAGCCTCAGCAGTCTGCCTCGCAGCGGCGGTTATCCCTGACCGCAATCCACGGGTGGCGTAGTCGGACATTCAAAACACTGATAAATAGACTGCCACCATTTGGTCTGACCACCCTGAGCCACGGGATCGGGTTGCCACTACTACCCCCATCAGCACCGTACACTAGAAGGCCCGGTTCCGTGTACCCCACGGCCCAGGGGGCGAGTCATGTGCATCAAATTATACATACACATATGGGGCAGTGGGGCTTCATACTATATACAGCTGCTTCTCACAAAATTAGAATATCATCAAAAGTTAGTTTATTTCAGTTCTTCAATGCAAAAAGTGAAACTCCTATATTATATAGAGTCATTACACACAGAGGGATCTATTATATAGAGTCATTACACCGAGGGATCTATTATATAGAGTCATTACACACAGAGGGATCTATTATATAGAGTCATTACACACAGAGGGATCTATTATATAGAGTCATTACACACAGAGGGATCTATTATATAGAGTCATTACACACAGAGGGATCTATTATATAGAGTCATTACACACAGAGGGATCTATTATATAGAGTCATTACACACAGAGGGATCTATTATATAGAGTCATTACACACAGAGGGATCTATTATATAGAGTCATTACACACAGAGGGATCTATTATATAGAGTCATTACACACAGAGGGATCTATTATATAGAGTCTTTACACACAGAGGGATCTATTATATAGAGTCATTACACACAGAGGGATCTATTTTAAGTGTTTATTTCTGTTAATGTTGATGATTATGGCTTACAGCCAATGAAAACACAAACGTCATTATCTCAGTAAATTAGAATACTTCATAACAACAGCTTGAAAAATGTTTTTAAAATCCGAAAAGTTGGCCTACTGAAATGTATGTTTAGTAAATGCCCTCAATACTTGTTCGGGCTCCTCGTGCATCAATTACTGCATCAATGCGGCAATGTGGCATGGAGGGATCAGCCTGTGGCACTGCTGAGGTGTTATGGAAGCCCAGGTGGCTTTGATAGCAGCCTTCAGCTCATCTGTATTGTGGGGTCTGGGGTCTCATCTTCCTCTTGACAATACCCCATAGATTCTCTATAATAGATTCTCTATGGGGTAAAGGTCAGGCGAGTTTGCTGCCAATCAAGCACAGTGATACTGTTGTGTGTAAACCGGGTATTGGTACTTTTGGCAGTGTGGACAGGGGCCAAGTCCTGCTGGAGAATGACATTTCCATCTCCATAAAGCTTGTGGGCAGAGGGAAGCATGAAGTGCTGTAAAATGTCCTGGTAGACGGCTGCGCTGACTTTGGTCTTGATAAAACACAGTGGACCTACACCAGCAGATGACATGGCCCCCCCAAACCATCACTGATTGTAGATACTTCACACTAGACCTCCAGCAGCTTGGATTGAGGCCTCTCCACTCTTCCTCCAGACTCTGGGACCTTGATTTCCAAATGAAATGCAAAATTTACTTTTCATCTGAAAACAACACCTTGGGCCACTGAGCATCAGTCCAGGTCTTTTTCTCTTTGGCCCAGGTAAGACGCTTCTGGCGTTGTCTATTGGTCATGAGGGGCTTGACACAAGCAATGCGACACTTGTAGCCCATGTCCTGGATACGTCTGTGTGTGGTGGCTCTTGAAACAATGACTCCAGCAGCAGTCCACTCCTTGTGAATCTCCCCCAAATTTTTGAATGGCCTTTTCTTAGCAATCCTTTCAAGGCTGCGGTTATCCCAGTTGCTTGTGCACCTTTTTCTACCACACTTTTTCCTTCCACGTCCATTAATATGCTCAGATACAGCACTCTGTGAACAGCTGCTTCTTTAGCAATGACCTTTTGTGGCTTACCCTCCTTGAGGAGTGTGTCAATGACTGCCTTCTGGACATCTGTCAAGTCAGCAGTCTTGCCCATGATTGTGGAGCCTACTGAAACTGACTAAGGGACCTTTTTAAATGCTTAGGAAGCCTTTGCAGGTGTTTCTTGTTAATTCTAATTTACTGAGATAATGACTTTTGTGTTTTCATTGGCTGTAAGCCATAATCATCAACATTAGCAGAAATAAACACTTAAAACAGATCACTCTGTTTGTAATGACTCTGTATAATATATGAGTTTCACTTTTTGGATTTAAGAACTGAAATAAATTCACTTTTTGATGATATTCTAATTTTCTGAGAAGCACCTGTATGTAGCAGTGCGGCAATTATACTATATACAGTCAGGAGTATAAGTACTTGATACACTGACAATTTCGAAAGTTTTTCCACCTACAAAGAATGAAGAGGTCTGTTTTGTTCTACTTAACTGCTGCAACTTGGACCTTTAACAGGATTTATATTTCACCTATGAGAAAGCATACTATGTGTATTTGGCAGATTAACTCAGGCATGTTTATGATAAACTGAATACCTGGATTGGAGTCCTATTTGTATACAGAATATTGACTATTAATGCTGGCAGAGTAAGTCTTGGGCTATATTCACACTAGGTGTTTTTTTCTGCAGCAAAACATAATCTCTTGGCAGGAAAGAAGTAGCGTCAAAAACGCAGGTTTTGGTGTGTTTTTTTGCAGTGGTTCTTGGTGCATTTTTGGTGCGTTTTTCAGGATCCCAAAGTTCAGCTTTGCTTCCACCATAGACACATGAAAACAGGTCACCATTGCAAGACATATGTTCATGAAAAAGTACACATTACAAATGTAACAGGGGGGGTGGGGGTGAATTGGTCTGGAATGATTTATCTAAGACCCTGGCAGTTCATTGAATTTGTAGGACACTATTTACTTTCACATTATGGTTTGCCATTGAGTTGCTCAGGCATTGTTCATTTTCACACCTCCCTGGGCCACACGTGTTGTTCAATCTCACACCTAGCTCAACCAATGTTTACTTTGTAGGCATCACTAATTTAATTAAACTGTAATAATCCAAGCTGCTATCTCAGGTGACCAAGACAAGATGGTTTAAACTTGGGAAAATCACAAGAATAAATGTGTGTCGCATACTTGCTTTTTTCATTAAAAACGCAGCAAAATGTTCACATTAGGCTTTTTTTCAGCATTTTTTTCCACCACCCTTTTTTTTAATGGGTGAAAAACGCTGAAACAAGTGACATACTCTATTGCAAAAAGCCATAGAAAGCACAAAATACTGAGGACAAATAAGCAAGCTTTGTGCATGAGATTTCGGAAATCTCATAGACTTTGTTGGTACTGTAAAACGCAGCTGAAAATTTGCATAAAAAGCCCGCTAAAAAAAGTCTAGTGTGAATATAGCCTTGTATAACAGTTCGCCAATGAGTTAGGATATATGACCACGATGCAGAAATGCTGCGGATTTTTCCTAAGCGTTTCTGCATCTCCCTGGGTTGTCAAGCGCTTTGCCAAGTGATTTTAGCATCACTTGGAAAAGTGCTTGACAACTTGGTCACACTATATAATTCCATGCAACCGACTAAATGGCGTCATGGAAGGTCCTTTTACCAACGCGAGCAGCAGAAGAGCCAGCAGCACCGCCGGGAGCAGACAGGGGCCATCAGAAGGTAAGTATATGTTTATTTTTTATTTTAATTCTATTTTAACTACAGGTACTATGGTACCCGGGTCTGGAGGAGAGTCTCTTCATCTCCAGACCCGGGTACCATCCACACATTGAGTCGCATAATATCCACATGTGTATTTGTAGTCATGCGGATGTTATGCGTTCCAATGCAAGTCAATGGCGGCTAAATCGCAGCGACTCTGCAAAATTAAAGGACGTGCTGCGGATTTTTCCGCAATGATAATCCGCAGCGGAAATCTCCGCGGCATGTGCACAGCACATGCGGATTATCATTGGGGACCATTGCAGACCTATCACCAAGCGTTTTTTAAGTGTTTCCGCGGCTGAAGTTACGCTGCAGAAACGCCTAAAAAACGCATAGTGGGCACACAGCCTTAAAAGTTCTATGGTGAAGAAAAACACGTGAGATAATAAATGCGAAATATACAATATTTCCCATAATATGACTGAGGATATCTTTAGGGTGTATTCACTGTTCTTTCTTCTGCAGCAAAAATGCTGTGTTTTACAGTACCATCTTAGTGAATGACATTTCTGAAATCTCATTCACATGCTGTTTTTTTTGCATTTTTTTTAAATCTGCAGCTTGTCAAGTCTTTCAGAGGTTTTGCAGCATTTTTCACCCATGCAAATGAATGGAAAAAAAAACACAAGTAAAAACACCTGAATTTTAAGCAGCGTTTTTCCTGCCACCTTTGATTTTTGAGGTAGAAAAAAAATACTGCCAAAATCCAACTTGTGAACACACCTTTATCCTGGTTGTGTTCTAATTGGATATAAAATAGAACGGTCATGATAACATGGGTATTTAATTGTATGGTGTTTTCACTTTATATAATACCAGGCCGCATTCTATTTGCGCAGAGCTGCTCCGTGAAGATTCTATCACAAGATTCCGTGATGACATCACAGGTGATGGTGACATCACTGCTCACAGTCGCTATATATACAATGCACATAGGCTCACCCGTGCCTTTCTTGGCTCTATAGTGACTGATAGCACTTGCAGTTTTTCACTATGGCTGGAATTGTTTTGGACATTCCTCAGGTAAAAGCACTATTGTTGATCCTTATGATCAATCGTCCTAACAGTGTGCTTCTACCACCCGATGGCGTCCTCAGCTTCACTCACCGGCTGGTGATGGAGCTAGTAAAGGATTGCCTGACCAAACACCGACAACGTCGTCTAACGTCAGACTATCTGACGGATTTACTTCAGAACATCAGGACATTACTACACCAGGTAAGTGGCGGACACTCTGCACAGAACATCTCAATATTAATAGATAATAATGGAGGGATAGAAGCTTTTTCTTCTAATATATCGTATTTTGCAGACCATAAGATGCACCAAAAATTTTTGGGAGGTAAATAGGAAAAACATTTATTATAATAAAATGGGGGTCTGTCTTATAGTCCTGTCTTATAGTCCGAATTTTCGGTTGCTTACTGAGGGGGGTGGTGGCAGTGGAGCGAGGTCACAGGAGGCAGAGTCGCTGCTGCAGGAAGTTGGCAGTAGGAGTGGGGCACTGCTGCGGGCCCCAAGCTGGGAGGAGCGGGGTGCCCAGAAGGTGCGAGGCTGCGGGCCCTGGGCTTCAAGGAAATGTTAGCGGTAATTCAGGAGGGGAGGCCCTGCTCTGCTTATTGATTTCTCTGCAGTGGGCTTCAAGAAGTAGGCTGCTGGAGATGGCCAATACGCAGATTGAGATCTCAGCTCCTCATTGAGCCGAGATCTAAATCTGCACATGCACTACCTCCAGCGGCCATTTGCCTGAAGCCCACCGCCAGAAATTCAATGGGCAGAGCGGAGACTCCCCTCCTAAATCACCGCTAACATTTCCTTGAAGCCCAGGGCCTGCAGCCTCGCACCTCCTGGATACCCCGCTCCTCCCAGCTCGGGGCCCGCAGCAGCGCCCCACTTCTACTGCCGGCTTCCTACAGCAGTGACCCTACCTCCTGTGACCTCACTCCACCACAGCCACCCCCCTGGTAAGCTACATTCAGACAATTATTTTTATTAATAATCTGTCTGATATGCTGGGGTGGAGAGTTCCAGAGTAGGGGGGATGCACGGGAGAAATCTTGTATGCGATTGTGGGAAGAGGAGATAAGAGGGGAGTAGAGAAGAAGATCTTGTGAGGATCGGAGGTTGCGTGCAGGTAAGTACCGGGAGACTAGGTCACAGATATATGGAGGAGACAGGTTGTGGGTGGCTTTGCATGCCAAGGTTAGGGTCTTGAACTGGAGTCTCTGGGTAATGTGGAGCCAGTGAAGGGATTGGCGGAGCGAGGGGAAAAGCCAGGGAATAGCGGGGGGACAGGTGGATTAGTCAGACAGCAGAGTTTAGGATAGATTGGAGGGGTGCGAGAGTGTTAGAAGGGAGGTCAAACATTTTTTAAAAAAAGGCATCTTATATTCCAAAAAATACGGTAAAACACAACGAGTCCCCAAATACAGTATGTAGTCATTGTATCTGCAGACAGAGAACCGATGTCACATACAATTTCCGCCTCCATTCTGATCGCTCTCATCTCAAAATTCTCCTTTCCATTTTTCCTTCTTTATAGGCTGAAGAAAGATCTCAGACTGAAGATTTGGCTGTCTTTAAAGAACTGGCCGAAAAAGTCCTGTCTATACTAGAACGCTCATTGGAACGCCCGGTAAGGATCAATATTAATAGACGTATCTTAATCCACCGTATCTGAGGAGACTTTCTGAGAAAAGGTCTGAAGATGGCGCGGGATTTGTATCGTTACAATTGGTGCATCTGTAAATGTTGGTTTAGTCCTTCATGATTTTTGTATTTGGTGATTTAGTGAAATCTTCCACATATTAATTATATATATTATATCTATCAGGAAACAACAGGAGGCGACGCCAAATATGGGCAAAATGTGACCCCGAAAATCCCTGACCCTAATAGGAGTCAGCCGGAGCTGAACAGCGATCTGATTACAGGTGAGCGATCACCCGACCTTCTACAAGGAATGTCCAGATATTACAGAGGACGGAGGATAATGTTAGATTTACTCTCTACTCTGTGTAATGGGAACCTGGCAGCACATTGTTACATATAGAAGTAGTGGTGTGACGGTATAGGCCATTGTCCCCTAATAATAATTGTTTGTAGAAATCCAATGTGCCAGTCAGGAGAAATGTAAAGTAGACACCATATACAAATCAGAATGGAAGTGCGCTGGGGGCGTGAAAGAAGAAATCCAAGTGCAGTGACACGCCCCCAGTGCACTTCCAGGCTAATTTGCAAATATCTCCTATGTTTCAGCTCTCTTACCATCACTCGTATGTGCAGCGTGGGTGGGGGCTTCATGTGATGGAGGGTCCATTCTGCAGTGCTATAGCAAGTAACATGAAATAAATTAAATTTAAATTGCATTACTGCTCTAGAAAATGGGAAAAAACTAAGATACTGAGCACATAATTTGGCCAATGCATGAATGCCCAGCAGCCAATGACAAGGCGATCTTTGTGTTGGAATCCTCTCCTAATGTGAATCCTCTCCTAGGCTGAAGCCTACATTTATATGGGTAGGTAGGATCCTGTTGTAATTAAAACCACCCGGGGCTGATGGGTGGAGATAGGTTCCCAGCAAAAAAGGTCGCCTTGCCGTGACTGCTGGGCATGCACCCAGCAAAAGAAGGTCGCCTTGCCGTCGCTGCTAGGCATGCACCCAGCAAAAGAAGGTCGCCTTGTCGTGACTGCTGGGCATGCACCCAGCAAAAGAAGGTCGCCTTGTCGTGACTGCTGGGCATGAACCCAGCAAAAGAAGGTCGTCTTGCCGTGACTGCTGGGCATGCACCCAGCAAAAAAAAAGGTCACCTTACCGTGGCTACTGGGCATGCACCCAGAAAAAGAAGGTCGCCTTGCCGTAGCTGCTGGCCATGCATGAATTGGCCAAATTATGCGCTAAGTATCTTCCTTTTATCCTATTTTCTACAGCAGTAATGCAATTCAAATTTCATTTATTTCATGTTTACATGCTATAGCGTTACAGAGTGCAACTTTGTTAGTTATGTATTTGGATGGCTACTCTTAGTATGCACCTGTTCACACCCATTTTCTTTTCGGAAGTGATGGTCAGTCTTTTGTTATTTATGAAGGGGTTCCTCCATCATTTACATTACATTTATCTATGGATTCCCTGTATATTCTCATATTTAGAATCCCCATATAACGAGTATTAATCCCATTTACAGACATCTTGTCATTTCTCCGTTATATTGCTGTATTATCTATGTAGGAATAATATCCTCTAATACATTTCATTTCTTCATCATTATTTTAGAAACAACTGAGCTGTCGAATCCTAACAATGGAATTAGTGAGATCCCAGAGATCCAAGAATCCGTAAGTATCATAGAGGGGGATGCGTGTGTGTCATCAGATCATGGGGTGTGAATGACTCGTCCAGTATTATCCCCCATACAACCATGGGACGTCTCTATTCTAAGTGTAGATGACCCTATGGTGTTAATTACATTTGAATTACAGGGAATCTGTCACCAGGTTTATGCTATTTGGTCTGAGAGAAGCATGATGCAGGGACAGAGACCCTGATTCCATGTGTTGATTACTTTACTCGGTGAAGCAGTTGTGATAAAATCACTATTTTTTTCTGCTGCAGAGCTCTGAATGCTGAGTCTTGTATAACCCCGCCCACACCATTGATTGGCAGCTTTCTGTGTACACTGTGCATAGGCAGAAAGCTGCTAATCAGTGGTGGAGGCAGGGGTACAGAGCAATAGGACTACCTGGCTAGACAGATAGTCTTCTAGTGATAATCTACTGATTTTATTGAAACAGCCACACACAGCCTAGTAAGTAACACATCACTGGAATCAGGGTCTCTGCCCCTACATCATGGTGCTTTCAGAATACTTAGCAAACACCTGGTGACAGATTACCTGTAAGTTCTCCTCTGTGTGATCTCCCACATTATCCAGAATGTTATAGTAATGTATGATGACCGTTGCAGGGCGGCTCCAGGATTTCGTGGGCCCTGGGCGAAAGAGTCTCAGTGGCCCCTTTAACACATACCACGATTCATGATGCACAGATACCGCAGATAAATATATATATATATATATATATAGTACAAGCCCGAAGATTTCACTTCTTACATTACATGAGTGATATCTATTGTAAATTCCACAATAACTCAGAAAGCGGCGAATCCTCACAGCTCACAGTGCAGACCGGACAGTAATGTCCTCCACACAGTATAATGGCACCACATAGTCCTCTATACCGTATTATGAGCTCCATATATTGCTCCATATAGAATAATGGACCCAATAAAATGCTCCATGCAGGCTGTGCCCCCATATAATGCCCCATGCAGGCTGTGACCCCACACATAGAATCATAGAATCATAGAATCATAGAATGGTAGAGTTGGAAGGGACCTCCTGGGTCATCTGGTCCAACCCCCTGCTCAAAGCAGGATTCACTAGATCATCTCAGACAGATGTCTGTCCAGCCTCTGTTTGAAGACGTCCATTGAAGGGGAACTCACCACCTCTCGTGGCAGCCTGTTCCACTCATTAATCACCCTAACTGTCAAAAAGTTTTTTCTAATATCTAATCTGTGTCTCCTCCCATTTAGTTTCATCCCATTGCTTCTAGTCTTTCCTTGTGCAAATGAGAATAAAGATGATCCTTCTACAATGTGACAGCCCTTGACATATTTGTAGACAGCTATTAAGTCTCCTCTCAGTCTTCTTTTTTGCAAGCTAAACATTCCCAAATCCTGCAACCGTTCCTCATAGGACATGGTTTGCAGACCAGTCACCATTCTGGTCGCTCTTCTCTGAACTTGCTCCAGTTTGTCGATGTCTTTTTTAAAATGTGGTGCCCAAAACTGTACACAGTATTAAAGATGAGGTCTGACCAAAGAGGAGTAAAGACCGATAATGACTTCACGTGATCTAGACTGTATGCTTCTGTTAATACATCCCAGAATTGTATTTGCCTTTTTTGCTGCTGCATCACACTGTTGACTCATGTTCAGTCTATGATCTATTAGTATACCTAAGTCTTTTTCACATGTACTGTTGCTTAGCTCTATTCCTCCCATTCTGTATATGCTTTTTTCATTTTTATTGCCCAGATGTAGTACTTTGCATTTTTCCCTGTTAAAAACCATTCTGTTGGTTGCTGCCCACTGCTCCAGTTTATTTAGGTCTTTTTGAATCCTCTCTCTCTCTTCTCTAGTATTAGCTATCCCTCCTAGCTTTGTGTCATCAGCAAATTTAATCAGTTTACCCTCAATTCCTTCATCTAAATCATTGATAAAGATGTTGAACAATACAGGTCCCAGGACGGAGCCCTGTGGTACCCCACTTGAGACATTCATCCAGCTGGATGTGAAGCCATTTACAACCACCCTTTGAGTCCGATCACTAAGCCAGTTATGAATCCACCTAACAGTTGCCTGGTCCATTGCATACTTGGTCATTTTTTCAATAAGGATGATGTGAGATACTTTGTCAAATGCTTTGCTGAAGTCAAGATATACTATATCTACAGCATTTCCCTGATCCACCCAGTCAGTGATTCTGTCATAGAAGGAAATTAAGTTAGTCTGACATGACTTGTTAGTTACAAACCCATGCTGACTCTGGTTAATCACTTCATTCTTATCCATGTACTTACATACATGTTGTTTAATAATTTGTTCAAAGATCTTTCCTGGTATAGAAGTCAGACTCACCGGCCTATAGTTCCCTGGGTCCACCTTCTTCCCCTTTTTGAAGATAGGAACAACATTTGCTCTTCTCCAGTCTTCTGGGACTTCTCCTGTTCTCCAAGAATTTTCAAATATTATGGAGAGTGGTTCTAAAATTTCTTCTACAATCTCCTTCAGTACTCTGGGGTGTAATTCATCTGGACCTGGAGACTTGAACTCATTTATGTTAGCTAAATATTCCCTCACAATCTTTCTGTTTACTGATAACTTGGATTCCTCTATTCCTTTAAAAGGACAGTGAAGATCAGTTGATGTTACATTTTCTTTCTGAGAGAAAACAGATGCAAAATAGGAATTAAAAAGTTCGGCCTTCTCAACATCCTCTCTTACCATTTCTCCATTTTCATCCTGTAAAAATCCTATAGCATCTTTGACTTTTCTTTTACTTTTGACATACCCCCAAAATCCTTTTTTATTGCTTTTGACATCTCTTGCAAGCCTTAATTCATTGTCAGCTTTAGCTAACCTGATACGTGCCCTGCAGGATCTGCAGACTGCATTATAATCTTCTTTAGATATGCCTCCCTCTTTCCATTTAATAAACATTTCTTTCTTTCTTTTTAGCATGTGTTTAAGTTCTGTGTTCATCCATCCTGGTTTCCTTAAATGCTTCCCATTCTTCCTACTTTTCGGGATTGTTAACGATTGTGCTTTGAGAATCTCATTTTTAAAAATTTCCCATCCTTCCTGGACATTTTTGTCCTTAAGGACATCCAGCCATTGGATCCCTCCTATTCTCTTTCTGAGTCTCTTAAAATCTGCCTTTCTAAAATCTAACCTTGAAGTTTGAGTCTTCACATGTCTTCCTCCTCTAGTTATCCAAAATTCTATAATAGCATGATCGCTGCCTCCTAGGGTCCCAGCCACCTTTACCTCCTCAACCATTTCCTCCCTGTTTATAAGGATTAGATCCAAAGTAGCAGATCCCCTTGTTTTCTCCCCTTTTTTTTGGAAGATAAAGTTGTCAGCAAGAGAGGATAAGAATTTGCTTGACCTGTTAGTTTTACTTAAGAGAGATTCCCAACAAATGTCTGGATAGTTGAAATCTCCCATGACCACTACGTCATATTTTTTGGAGAACTTGGTCATTTGATACATAAAGAGTTCATCCATATCTTCAGCTTGCCCAGGTGGCCTGTAGTAAATGCCTACAATGGTGTCCTTTCCGTTGTTCTCTCCTTGTATTCTTACCCAAACAGTTTCCACAGAACTCCCAGTCTCTGAAGCTTCAATCTCTGTGCAGATATACGCTTTTCTAACATACAATGCAACACCTCCTCCTCGTTTATCAAGTCTGTTTCTTGCAAATAAGTTGTATCCTTTTAGCCTTTTATTCCAATCATGTGTATCGTCCCACCAAGTTTCAGTGATTCCAATGACATCATATTCCTTTTCCTGCATTAGTAGTTCCAATTCTCCTTGTTTGTTGCCCATGCTTTGTGCATTTGTATAAAAACATTTTAGTTTGTGATTGGTTTCTCTTCCTCCCATATTTTTATTATTTAGATTTTTTTGTCTTTGTTCTTCTTTTCCACTTCCAGTAGCAGAGATCTCAATAGTATTTGTCAGCTGTATGGCTTTTTCTGGCCTTTTGCTTCCCTTCCCACATTGTTCTAGTTTAAAGCTCTTCTGATGAGTGTAGCAAGGCGACTTCCAAATACATGTTTTCCAGTCTTCGTAAGGTGCACCCCATCTCTAGCAAGTAGTCCATCGTATAGGTAATTCATTCCGTGATCCAGAAATCCAAATCCTTGTTGACGGCACCATCGACGTAGCCAGTTGTTCACCTGTAGAATCTTATTCCACCTCATTGTTCCATGGCCATCCACTGGGAGGATGGATGAGAAGACCACCTGCGCTCCCAATTCTTTCACTTTCTTGCCTAAGTCTTCAAAGTCACTGCAGATGGTTTCCAGGTCCTTTCTTGCGGTGTCATTTGTCCCCACATGTATTAGCAGGAATGGGTAGTGATCTGTAGGTCTGAAGAGTCTTGATATCCTGTCAGACACATCTTTAATTTTTGCTCCTGGAAGACAGCACATTTCTCTTGAGGTTATGTCTGGTCTGCAGATAGCGGCCTCTGTTCCTCTTAACAGGGAATCCCCCATGACCACCACTCTCCGTTTTTTCTTCACAACGTTCTTCTTTCTCCATCCAGGAGGATTCTGAGGGCTTACAAGGTTATTCATTGCTGGCAAAGTCTTATTTTGCTGTATTTCTTCATGGTTCTCCTGCGTGAGAGCCTGGTACTGGTTCCTGAGCAGTATGGGTGCTGACTGCCTCTCGATCCTCCTGCTTCTGTGGGTCACATGCTTCCATTCCTCTGTTTCGTCAGGTGCAGTTCGAATTTCTTCTCTTTCTGAATCATGAAGAGATAATTCTGCTCTGTCTAAGAACTCTTCACCTTCCTTAATGATTTTCAAGGTAGTTAACCTCTCTTCTAGATTTCGCAACTTTTCCTCCAACAGGGACACAAGCTTGCATTTCTGGCATGTGAAGTCTGGCTTTTCCACTGGCAAGTCTGTGAACATGTAGCAGGATATGCAGCTCACCAAATGGCTCCTGGACTCTTCCATGTTCTTATTGTTAATGTTCTGAAAACAGTGAAAAAAGCTTAAAAAAAAAAGCTTCAAAATGGTTTACCGATGTCCTCTTTTCAGCTCCAACAGCCAAAATCCAGTGTTCTTTGAGCTCGCGGAGACTCTTCACTTACCCCAAAATGCAGTGGGAATATGCAAATTATCTTCTCAGGACTCCTCCCCTGCAGGCTGTGCCCCCCACATAATGCCCCATGCAGGCTTTGACCCCCCACATAATGCTCCATGCAGGCTGTGACCCCCACATAATGCCCCATGCAGGCTTTGACCCCCCACATAATGCCACATGCAGGCTGTGCCCCCCCCACATAATGCTCCATGCAGGATGTCCCCCTCCCACATAATGGCCCATGCAGGATGTCACCCCCCATATAATTCCCCATGCAGAATGTCCCTCCCACATAATGCCCCATGCAGGCTGTGCCCCCCACATAATGCCCCATGCAGGATATCCCCCCCACATAATGGCCCATGCAGGATGTCACCCCCCATATATTTCCCCATGCAGAATGTCCCTCCCACATAATGCCCCATGCAGGCTGTGCCCCTCACATAATGCCCCATGCAGGCTGTGCCCCCCCACATAATGGCCCATGCAGGATGTCACCCCCCATATAATTCCCCATGCAGGATGTCCCCTCCACATAATGCCCCATGTAGGATGTCCCACCCCACATAATGCCCCATGCAGGATGTCCCCCACACATAATGCCCCATGCAGGATATCCCCCCCACATAATGCCCCATGCAGGATGTCACCCCCCATATAATTCCCCATGCAGGATGTCCCCCCACATAATGCTCCATGCAGGATGTCCCACCCCACATAATGGCCCATACAGGATGTCACCCCCCATATAATGCCCCATGCAGGATGTCACCCCCCCATATAATGCCCCATGCAGGATGTCCCCCCAACACATACTGCCCCATGTAGGATGTCACCTCTCACCCCATATATTGCCCCATGCAGGATGTCACCTCTCACCCCATATAATGCCCCATGCAGGATGTCACTTCTCCCCCCATATAATACCCCATGCAGGATGTCACTCCCCCCATATAATGCCCCATGCAGGATGTCACCCCCCATATAATGCCCCATGCAGAATGTCACCTCTCACCCCATATAAAGCCCTATGCTGGATGTCACTTCCCCCCCCATATAATGACCCATGCAGGATGTCACTTCTCCCCCTCATATAATACCCCATGCAGGATGTCACCCCCCTATATAATGGCCCATGCAGGATGTCACCCCCCATATAATTCCCCATGCAGGATGTTCCCTCCACATAATGCCCCATGCAGGATGTCCCACCCCACATAATGCCCCATGCATAATGGCCCATGCAGGATGTCACCCCCCATATAATTCCCCATGCAGAATGTCCCTCCCACATAATGCCCCATGCAGGCTGTGCCCCCCACATAATGCCCCATGCAGGATATCCCCCCCACATAATGGCCCATGCAGGATGTCACCCCCCATATAATTCCCCATGCAGAATGTCCCTCCCACATAATGCCCCATGCAGGCTGTGCCCCCCACATAATGCCCCATGCAGGCTGTGCCCCCCCACATAATGGCCCATGCAGGATGTCACTTCTCCCCCTCATATAATACCCCATGCAGGATGTCACCCCCCTATATAATGGCCCATGCAGGATGTCACCCCCCATATAATTCCTCATGCAGGATGTCCCCTCCACATAATGCCCTATGCAGGATGTCCCACCCCACATAATGCCCCATGCAGGATGTCCCCAACACATAATGCCCCATGCAGGATATCCCCCCCACATAATGCCCCATGCAGGATGTCATCCCCCATATAATTCCCCATGCAGGATGTCCCCCCCACATAATGCTCCATGTAGGATGTCCCACCCCAAATAATGGCCCATACAGGATGTCACCCCCCATATAATGCCCCATGCAGGATGTCACCCCCCCATATAATGCCCCATGCAGGATGTCCCCCCAACACACACTGCCCCATGTAGGATGTCACCTCTCACCCCATATATTGCCCCATGCAGGATGTCACCTCTTACCCCATATAATGCCCCATGCAGGATGTCACTTCTCCCCCCATATAATACCCCATGCAGGATGTCACTCCCACCATATAATTCCCCATGCAGGATGTCACCCCCCATGTAATGCCCCATGCAGAATGTCACCTCTCACCCCATATAAAGCCCTATGCTGGATGTCACTCCCCCCCATATAATGACCCATGCAGGATGTCACTTCTCCCCTCATATAATACCCCATGCAGGATGTCACCCCCCTATATAATGCCCCATGCAGGATGTCCCCCCCATATAATGCCTCATGTAGGATGTCACCTCTCACCCCATATAATGCCCCATGCAGGATGTCACTCCCCCCCATATAATGCCCCATGCAGGATGTCACTTCTCCCCCTCATATAATACCCCACGCAGGATGTCCCTGCCTCCCCCCCATATAATGCCCCATGCAGGATGTCACTTCTCCCCCCATATAATGCCCCATACCTCCATACATAAAAAAAAAAAAATCAAATGCTCACCTCACTGCTCACCAGCTGTGGAGAGGTAAGTATTGTGCCGGCTGTGGTCCAGGGCAAGCATTGGGGGGGGAGGAGCAATCCCCACTAGCTGGCGCTGGCACCACTCTCCTCTGCTCACCGGTCCCATAGCACGCCAGGGTGCCCGACAGCAAGTGGGCCCCTCGCCTACTCAGGGCCCCGGCACTTGCCTGGGTATGCAGGGTGCTAGCGCCAGGTCTGCCCAGCGTCCGGTTTGTATCCTCCCAACATCATATCAGTGTAAATCATCTGGGACATAATATGGGGGGAGAAGTTTTTGCATCTGTAACTTTTTTCCTGCATCTTCAATAAATCAGTATTATTTCTTATTCTTTTATAGAGCGTGATGGATTCATTGGTTCCGGCGAGAAAGCCGCATATGAGCGACTATGAAAATTCCAAACTCATCAGCAGTGGAAATTTTGGGTGAGATTTCTGTTTCCATAATCCACATTTCTCAGGGTTCCCTATGACAATGCTTCTGCCCCTGCACTCTGCCATTCAGTGTTATCATAGGGAAATTATATGATCTGTAGCAAATCAAACTGTAAGGAAAGCGATTTAAATAATATAATTACATATAATATAATATATAATAATATAATATTATTACATTCGCCTGTGCTAGACCCTCATCTGTTCTTATGCTGCCTCCTCCACCTGAGCTTTTCTGCTCTCCACTTTGATCTTTGTTTTGATGGGGGGGCTCCATTGTGAAGCTGATCAGAGAAGTTGGCTACACATGGTCACATGAAGGGTGACACTATATTGACGTCAATGACATCTACACCCTCCACCATGACCATGTGGGCCCAATCACTGGCCTCAGCAGCAGAAGAGAGCCCTGGAGCACATTCATTTTGGGCCAATTTTATTTGCACTAAATTGTATTTGGTCAGTTATAGCGAATCTGCCCAAAGAGAATTTCGATAGATTCTCGTATCTATAATGTGACCTGGGTGATGGCTCCGGCAGAAGTGGCATTGTGGAGACCTCCCATAGGTGATCTATGTAGTGCTATTTTATGTATTTCTAGATGTGGATTTATAGTGGCGGCCAGACTTCTAGTATTAAACATATGCAAATTGTCTCTTCAGAGAGGAAGCAAACTAGAACTCCACCTATAGGAAGTAGCAATCCTAAAAGTCAATATCGACCCTTTAACAAGCCTTGTCACATGACTTAGGATAATAGCCAAAACCAAAATCTCAATTTGCAGGAACTGTGTTCTGAGGTACTGCCCCTCTTCAGTGCAAAGTGTGAATGGTTTGACTGGGTGAGAGGTGTCTGACCGGTATCCAAGGGGTTGACGTTTCTCCTTGCGGACATGAGGAGACTTTTAAGCCGCAATGCTCCTCTGGGGAATAGGATTGCTACTTCCTATAGGTGGCACTAGGGTGCTAGTTCTCTTCCTCTCTGAAAAGAGACAATTTGCATATTTCCCAGAAGAGCATTGCAGCTTAAAAGTCTCCTCACCTTGACATGCTTAACATGGCTTTTTCCGCAAGGAGAACCGTTACCGCTTGGATCCCGGTCAGATGCCTCTCACCCAGCCAAACCATATCTCACACTTTGCACTGATGAGTGCTTGTACCCCAAAACATAGTGTCCGAAAATTGAGATTTTGGTTATGGCTATTATTCCATGTCATGTGATAAGGCTCGTTAAAGGGTCGATATTGACTTTTAGGATTACTACTTCCTATAAGGGGCACTAGAGTTCTAGTTCTCTTCCTCTCTGAAGAGACAATTTGCATATTTCCCAGAGGATCATTGAGGCTTAAAAGTCTCCTCACCTTGACAAGCTTAACATGTCACTCTCCGCAAGGAGAAATGTTACCCCTTGGATACCAGTATTAAACATATAATGATTTCTATAGATGGATTATTAATAAGGATTTATTATAACCGATGGATTCTCCTTCTCTCCAGGGCCGTCTACTTAGTGCATCATAAAGACTCACACCAGACCTTTGCTATGAAGAAAATGGCTAAGCGGAACCTAAATACTGCACAGAGATTGGAATGGGCCTTTTTGGAGAGGGACATCTTAACATTTGCTGATTGTCCCTTTGTGGTCTCCATACTCTGCTCCTTTCCAACTAGATCTCACCTGTGTATGGTCATGGCGTATGTAGGAGGTAAGACACATCTATTGTATTATATTCAGCCCATGTCTGCTTTCATCTTATCACTGCTCATATCATTAGGACATTGTTGGTTACTTCCCCACAGAGCATTTACTATAGGTTATCTATTACCAAGATGCTTGTAAATTCATTGATCTTGGTGCAGGGGCGCTATGGGGCTCATCAGTCGGAGGGGGTCTGTCGACGCTCGGCAGTGGGCAGCATCCCTCCACCTGTCATCACAATTTCAGCGGTATTTGCTTCTTCAAGGAGGTGGGGCTGGTGGGGGCAAAAATACTGAGTAGGTGGCTAGTAGGGGCCAAAATACTGAAAGGGGGCCGTATGACTAGATATGGGGGGACTGTGAATGCTGAGTGGAGGTCATCATATTAAGTGGGGTGCTGTGGGGGTCCTCACTCTATATGGAGGCCCCCATTCTGTGTGGGGACATGATACTGAGTGGAGAGTTATGCGGACCATTATATTGTGTGAGGGACTGTGGGAACCATTATCCCGAGTGGGAGGGTTGCTGTGGGTGCCATCACACCGAGTAGGGGGTTGTGGCTGGCCTCCTTCTAAGTGGTGGCCTCCTTAGGAGGATTCACTGTGGGGATACCATACTCATTGAGTGTGGGTGTGGGCATTTTTGGGAGCATCATACTCTAAAATGGCCATAAAAGTTGTATTGCTGGTGAGAACACCAAGCTGCTTCAACAGGGATATAAATATATTTATTTTTTATTTTTTAGGGTGGGGGGCAATTACAACTTTTGATATGGGGTCTTGTGATTTCTATGTACGCCACTATCTGTGTGATCTCCCCAGGATGTTTCCGCTCACTGCTCATTATACATCATGGTTATCTGCTCGTGGTATATCATGGTTATCTTCTGTATAAACCCCTCACCGGTCATATTTCCTTTCTTCTATAGGTGGAGACTGTGGGACCCTTCTAAGCACCAGGGGTCCTTTCTCTGTCCCCATGGCCCGCTTGTACTTTGCAGAGGCGGTACTTGCCGTGGAATACCTGCATAGTTACGGTGTGGTGCACAGAGACCTGAAGCCAGAAAAGTAAGTGCCCCCGTAGTATAATAAAGTGGGGAAAGTTGTCATTTATTATCATTCAGTCTGTGAGGCTAAAACCATCTTCTCTTTTGCAGCTTCCTGATTACATCTACTGGACATATTAAAGTTACCGATTTTGGGATTTCAAAACTTGGTCTAATGATACCGAAAACCAACACCTACAAGGAATTAGCAGTGGACATCTCCAGAGAGTTCCAGGACCGTGAGGTCAGCATCACCTACAAGAACTTAGCTTGTTATTTGCAAATCTCATCACACTATTGTCTCTTCTCTACGTTCTTCCTTTCTAGAGAACTTTTCCACTAATATTTTATCTTCTGCATTGTGTTTTAATGATAATATCTTGTCATAATAATTGTTTCATCGATTCTCATCTCTATGTTCTGTTGGTTTCCAGTTCTGTGGCACCCCATGTTACATAGCCCCAGAGATCATCCTGAAAGAAGGCTATGGAAGACCTGTTGACTGGTGGTCATTGGGGATCATCCTGTATAAATTCCTGCTGGGATGTGTACCATTTGATGCTGATTCCCTCACTGAGCTTTATAAAAGGGTTGTCATTGGTGAGTAGAATAATCCGATCATTGCGTTGATTGGTTACATTTGTTTAGTTATTTCCTTTGCTTTATGTTACAGTCCAGTAAAGAGGTTTTATTTTCTGTAATTTTCTATGTAACAGGAGAACTAATTTGGAATTGTGATCGCGCTCCACCCCTGGATGCTCAGAATCTCATCACTGAGCTGCTCAGAAGAAATCCTGTGCGTAGACTTGGGACAGGTAACAGATATACTAGTATTAATATTCCCTTATTAGACCAAGGACATATCGCTCATGTCCATGAAGATTAGCATTTCTCTATCAGCTCATCTACTGTATTTCTAGTTCTCCACACTAAGACTTTCAGTTTATTTCCTTCATGTCGGCTCAGTTTTGTCATTAGTTCAGATTACGATAAACTGTTCAGATATGGAGCCATCCCTGACTATGTCCGCATCACTTTTGTTTTTCTTTTTCTAGGAGGAGCATTTGAGATCAAGGTTCATCCATTCCTGAGTGACTTGGACTTTGACAACATTCTGAGCCAGGAGCTGGAGTATGTTCCTCAGCTTGTTTCAGACGCAGACACCAGCTTATTTATCAGTAAGTAGAAGGAGACGTCATCTAGACTAAGCGACTGTTTGTCTCATCTTCCCTAATATGTGATCATCTGTTCCCATTAATATTAGTGATAAATAGTGACTGTGTTATACTGACAACCTCTAATAATACTTCATTACCTATTTCTTGTAGATCATTCTGATATAAACAAACATCTGGTCTCAAAGGATGAGGAAGGCACAAGTGAGAACAATGAGAGCCTTGACTTCCAAAATTTTACGTCATCTTCTGAAAAGCTTTGTAAAGTAAGTATGTGATTAATAAATCCAAAATATGTAAAAAAAAAATAAAAAAAACTCTAAAAGTACATAAAAAAAATATTTTATATCTTATTTTTATCCGTATTTAGCTCTGTACCATCTCTACCAGGATGGTGAACAATGAGGAACATCTCAGAAATGTGAGTAGATTAGAAAGGGTCATTACTGGGAGTTCCAGGCTGATCTATGTACACAACACCAAATATAGGACATAAATAACAGAATATCAAATGCAGCATTCACCGCTTCATGGTTAACGGTCATTGTACTTTTGGCTTCAGAAAATGCCGAAGATAACAGCCCATAATTGTGGCAGGTCATGCATTTTTAGCACTGCCTACTCTGTAGGAGAGCTGTAGTATTACTTGCCAGACATTCTTGGTAGTTGTGTTCTGATCCATGGAAGGTAGTTTGGAGCAGAAAACCTTCCCCACTATGACAGTCATATGTCCTATTAGGCCTTATAGTCAGTGTTCTTATAGTGAGACAACCCATTTTATACTGTGTTTTCTTATTATTTACATGTTTTTCTTCTTCAAACAGGCAGAAAGAATCTGTTCCTGTATGTAATACAGACGATGCTGTTACCATCTTGCCACCCTCGTCCCCATTGCCAGGTATGTACATGTCTACAGCACCAACAATGTGAATGTTGACTTCAAGGCTCAAATATTTCCACATGGTTTTTCTGGTCTACTATGTTATCCATGTTTCATGGATCTCAGCTATGTTGACCATGGGTTCGTACTGTATCCCTATTTCCCTAATTTTGTACAGGAGTTTTTTTTCATGTATTCTGTTTATTACGTTGCATCATCTTTTAACCTAGTGAGATATAGCGACTGTGTTATACTGACACCCTCTAACAATCCTTCCTTACCTATGTCTTGTAGATCACTCTGATGAAAACAACCATCTGATCTCAGAGGATAAGGAGGGCACAAGTGAGGACGATGAGAACTTTATCTTCCGAATATTTGCATCATCATCTTCTGAGAGGCTTTCTAAAGTAAGTATGTGATCGATAAATCCAAAATATGTACAAAAAAGGATCTACAAAATGAAAAGGTATATATATTTAATAACTTATTGTTATTCACATTTAGCACTCTACCACCACTAACGGGATGGTGAACAACGAGGATCCCAAGGCCCCTCCAGAGTGTACACCAGAATCCAACACAAACATCTCAGAAATGTGAGTAGATTATGGGGTCATTACTGGGAGCTCCAGGCTGATATATGTGCACAACACCAAATATAGGACATAAATACCATAATATCAAATGCAGCATCCACCGCCCCATGGTTATGGGTCATTGTGCTTTCAGCTTTCGGAATTGTTGGAGATAACAGCCCATAATTGTGGCCGGTCATGCACTTTTAGTGCTGCCCTCACTGTAGGAGAGATGTAGTATGAAATGCCGGCCATTCTTGGTAGTTGTTTTCCTCTCAGCTCTCTATAAAAGGTAGTCTTGAGCAGAAGACCTTCCCCACTATGACAGTCATATGTCCTACTAGTCCTTATAGTCGGTGTTCTTCTAGTGAGACAACCCTTTTTATATGGAGTTTACTTGAGATTTACATGTTTTTCTTCTTCAAACAGGCAGAAAGTATCTGTTCCTGTATGTAATACAGACAATGCTGTTACCATCTTGCCACCCTCGTCCCCATTGCCAGGTATGTACATGTCTACAGCACCAGCAATGTGAATGTTGACTTCAAAGCTCAAATATTCCCACATGGTTTTATACAATACTATAGGTCTCTTATGTTATCCATATTATGACAAAGCAGATCCTATAAGAAGATATTGTTATTGATTTTTTTTTTAAATTTTTCATCAGAATTTCCATCTCATGAAGAAAGAAAATCGGCAATAAATCTGAGTATGGAGCAACAAAACTCAGAAAATGGAAAAAATGGGAAAAAGAGACGAGGTACGTGTGAGAATCAACTCCATGTTGTGTGACTTCAGTGAGAATAATTCATGTGGAGTAGATGTCATCTGTCAGTGATGGGATTGTCACATGTATGATTGCTGACAATGACCCCTGACCTCTGTATGATAATATTCCTCTGCCGTCCGGCCACAGTGACTGCACAGCATTATCATGTAATATGGAGTCCCATCACTTACATTATATTTATTTCTCTTGTCATAGGTTCCATCTTCCGCCGGATCTTATCATCCTGCCGGCGTGGATTATCCAGGGCTGCTCGCGCATTTGCATGCTGTCACTGTTGCCCTAAAACCATCTAAAAGACGGGACACCTAAGCATCCAGCGCCCTGAAGTCCAGCAGATCCACCATCACTGCTGGAGCTGTATAGAAGGACCTTCACCATCTACCTGTGGCCTTCTGACTGGTCAACCTGGACAAGTTTCAGTAACGCCTCTGTCATCGGGCTCCACGGTATTCATACTGCTCGTCTGACTTGTCATTTACTGATCACCTGGTATCTGACCTCGGCTATCTTCCTGACTTTGATTTAGTCTATTGATAATGTTCACGATTTTATTCATCCCATTATTAATTAAAAAAAGTAAAATCTGTTACTGGTTGCTCTGATTCCTTTTTTGTCTTGAATTCACAAATACTTGTAACTCACTAATTGCTCTTCTTCTCACTAAATGTATTTCTCATTATCCTTAATGCAGCAGTCAGTCTCATATTTCTGTCCAGCAGTTACACTGGTGCCTCCACCCTGTACCAGTCATTACACTCATCCACAAACCTCTCCACACTGCTGCACAGTCCTGCATCTCTACCATATCTACACTCCAATGAGCTAATATTAACATCCTCCATAATCAGGACCTCCCACTCTCATGTCCAAGACATTTTCTCTGCTGCACCAGCTGTCAGGAGTGCACTACTGCAGGCAATCAGGTTCATTCCCACTATCAGAGATTTTAAGTGTGCAGTAGAAACAGATTATTTGTGGCAGGACTATCAAATCACCTCACTATTCTAAGTTTTTCCTACAGCACTCAGTAGCACTTAATATTTGTACATATACAGATAATGGTTGGTGACTGGTTCATGCAGCCTTAATTCCACAAAGATAGAAATAAAAGGTCAACATGTTTCATACATCCAAACCATCCTTAATCATGGCAGAAAAACATAATTTTAAGTTCCCACTATGAATATTTGGTGAGATATCACAGCTGTGTATTTCACAGCACAAAGAACGCATCTTACAGATCAGCAAATCACAGTGTGCTGACGCTTAGTGTTGTAGTTTTGAACAACACCATTCATTTTATCATATAATGTGTTGAAAAATGAGAAAAAATGCCAGGTTTGGGTTCCTTCATTTTACAGTGTGTACTGTGTTGTAAAAATAAACTGACAAAATGATTCAGAGTCAGTAGTACGATTACTGTGATACCAAACTTATAAGGTTTATATATATATATATATATATATATATATATATATATATATATATACAGTGTTTAGCATAAATCAGTACACCCAACTAGATTTGTCAGCAAACCTGTAGTTTCCTTTCAGAATCATCATTTTATATGGGATACCATACTACAAAATACTCTCGCAAATTTGAGCCATTGAATGCAAACAAGATTTGGTATTTTGCAGACCCCAAAAAAGTAATTTTCTTAACAAACTCATTCAAGATCATGTTTCAAAAATGAGAACATCCCAGTAACAGTCTTAAGAGAAAAGCTAAGTTTAGACAACAAAATTCTAATTAACAAGAACTGAACCACAGGTAAGTGTAATTATTCATTAAACAGATGTCCAGCAGACAGGTGTCTGTAAAAGGAAGTTACTTAATAAAGAAAACTCCTTCCCATTTCATGCTATCAGCAATGGCACCACATAGAAGGGAAATGTCACAAAACCTGAGAAAGAAAATAATTTCTTTGCAATAAATGTGAAGTCTACAAGAAGATCAGCAAAACTTTACTTATCAGTCAGAATACTGTAGCAAAAGTGATGCAAAACTATAACAAAGATGGAACTGCAACCATCTTACAGAGACGTCCAGTCCGACTATGGAAGTTAACACCTAAACAAAAGCGTCCTCTGATGAGAAGGGTAAGTGGCACCACATAGAAGAGAAATGTCACAAGACATTTCTGAGAAAGAAAATAATTTCTTTACAAAAAATGTGAAGTCTACAAGAAGATCAGCAAAGCTTTTCTTATCAGTCAGATGGAAGTTAACATCTAAACAAAAGCATCTTCTGATGAGAAGAAAATCAACAGGCAAATTCATTGCTATTAGCTGAAGAAGTAGAAAGCCAAACTAGGGTGAGTGTTTTCCATGACACGACACGGTGTACACTGCAAATGAATGGCATTCATGAGTGTCCTCCACAAAGGAAGCCTCTCTCCCTTAAAGCCCATGAACAATAAAAGTCCGTCTACAATTTGCCAGGGTCCATGCTTAAAACTATGAGGACTACCGGGACTCTATACTGTGTATGTGCATCTTATGTGTATGTCCGTATTTTATGTTTGTGTGCACTATGTATATGCATACGTTAAAATGTGTATAGAGTATTAGCATGTGCAAATTTTATATGTGTGCCTAATATAAATATACATGGAAATGTATATGTAGGTGGTGCCTGATGGAGGGTGGGGGGCCCAGATAAGAAGTCCTGATTAAGGGCCCTTCACTGTCATTGTCTGCCCCTTATATAAACAGTAAAATCTCCTTTAATAACTGGACTTCCATTGGGGTGGACTTCTCATAGACGGCCAGTATGCATACTATATTGTGAATCTGGGCATCTCTCACAGAAAATCTGATCTGGATATGAGGGTGGTCTTCTATAAGCGGTGATGTTTTGGAGAGATTTAGGGAAAAGTCCCAATGCTTATCCATCGATCTGGTAATTTGAGTAAAATATTTGTGTTGATAACTGATCACAAAGTCACAAAATATGTAAGATTTGGCATAACCTGGTTCATTTTTCAAAAAGTTATGCTCAATTTTTTTAGCACCAAGTTTTGTTGCTTTTTTGTAGACTTACACTAACTTAGTATATTGTGTGAGAATTAAATGAATTATGAATTAGTTTGCGCATTTTACCACACTCTGGGGGTCCCTGACAGTCCTTCTTTACCGGCCCTGTAGTGATGCCAATGTAAACTTCCAAGTGACCGCGCAGTCAATCACTGTCACGAATGCAGGACAACCTATGATTAGCTAATTTTTGGGAAATCCTTATAACAAAAGGGGATTGAAAATATTTACAATTATTTTAAAAGCATAAAAAAAAAACCAGACCCAATACTTATAATTAGTTTGTTGAAAGTAGTCTAATTAAAGGGAGCTGAAAGGATTAGAGATTATGAACCCGATTCACCAGTGTTTTTGCCAGAAAACTGGCATAAAGCTCTTGAAAAGTTGCAAAGTTTTGTGACTTTTCCCATTTTCACATAATTTTAACTTCTTTAAAGCCCAAGACGTACTGATACGTATCTGCGCCCTGGGACTTAAGAGCCTGATACGTATTAGTACATCTTTGTGATCGCGCACACAGGCTGTGCGGGCGTGATCGCCGCCGGGTGTCAACTGATTCTCACAGCTGACACCCGGTGCTATGTGCTGGGAGAGGTCCCGCACATTAACCCCCGCAATGCTGCGATCGAAGTCGTTCGCAGTATTGCGGGGGCAAGGGGAGGTGATCGGGATAGTCACCTCTCCTGCCGGCGTCCAGCAATGTGTGCCGCGGCTTCCCGGATGTTGCCATGATGACCCGATTCACTGAGGGGTGCAGTTTTAAGAATGGTGTCACTTTTGGGTATTTTCAGTCATAAAGACCCCTCAAAGTGACTTCAAATGTGATGCGGTCACTAATAAAATGGTTTTGTAAATTTTGTTGGAAAAATGAGAAATCGCTGGTCAATTTTAACCCTTATAGCTCCCTAATAAAAATAAATTTGGGTTCCAAAATTGTGCTGATGTAAAGTAGACATATGGGAAATGTTATTTATTAACTTTTTTTGTGTGACATATCTCTCCGATTTAGGGGCATAAAAATTCAAATTTTGAAAATTTAAAAATTTTCAAAATTTTCGCCAAATATCTGTTTTTTTCACAAATAAACACAAGTGATATCGAAGAAATTTTACCACAATCATAAAGTACAATATGTCATGAAAAAATATTCTCAGAACCAGGGGGATCCGTTGAAGCGTTCCAGAGTAATTACCTCATAAAGTGACAGTGGTCAGAATTGTAAAAATTGGCCTTCTCATTAACGTGCAAACCACTTTGGGTTGTAAAGGGGTTAAGGACTCTACCTGCATATACAGTCATGGCGGAAAGTGCTGGCACCCTTGAAATTGTTTCAGAAAATTACACATGTTTTATTACCCGCATGTTTATTTCCTTTGTGTTTATTGGAACAACACAAAAAAACTGAGAAAAAAAAGGCAAATTGGACATAATTTCACACAAAACTCCAAAAATGGGCCGGAATACATATATATATTTTTGATGGGACAACACTGAAGATGCGACACTTTGATACAATGTACAGTAGTCAGTGTACAGCTTGTTTAACTGTAAATTTGGTGTGCCTGCAAAATAACTCAACACACAGCCATTAATGTCTAAACCGCTGGCAACAAAAGTGAGTACACCCCTAAGTGTGTTCTCAGCTGATGTTATTTGTTGGTTTTTCTTTGCATCCCGAACAATTTTCTTGGCAGTTGTGGCTGAAATTTTTGTTGGTCTACCTGACTGTGGTTTGGTTTTTACAGAGCATCTGATTTTCCATTTGTTAATCACAGTTTGAACACTGCAGACCGGCATTATCAATTCCTGGGATATCTTTTTGTATCCCTTGCCTGTGTTATACTCTTTTTGCCTCCCTTTCCTGTGTTATACAGTTCAACTACCTTTTCCCGTAGATCCGTTGATAATTCTTTTGCTTTCCCCATCTCAAAATCCAGAAACGTCAGTGGCTGAATCCCAGAAACTCACTCAGCTTTATGCACACACACTGATTACAAGTGACGCGCCCCTGGGCCTGAGTCGCGCAGCGTTGCGCACGCGGGAGCCTACCCGGAGCCAGATCAGATGGGGGTAGTAGTCTCGTGGCGGTGACCCGGTCCGTGCCCAGGGAGTCAGACTAAGTGGCAGTCTATTAGCAGTAGATGGTGGATGACTACGCCACCCGTTGAATGCAGCTATGGAGCTGCCGCTGCAGGGCAGACCGCTGAGGCCGGTGGAAGGATGGTGCAGCGTGGATGGTATAACCCCCAACGGGAGGGGTATGGCCTCAGGGCAGCCGACGTGGATGATGGGGGTAGCAGGAACCACTCAGAGACGATGCGGTGTAGTTCAGGGTCTTTACTGGTGACAAAGATAGACCCTCCCGGAGTACTTGCTAGCAATCGGGGCCTGGTCAGTCCTTGAGCAGATGGGATCTCCCCTGGCTAGGCGGAGTTGTAGGCCTTCCCAACTAACTGTACTCTTCTGGCTACCTTGCTAGAGGCGGGTAAAAGTAGCCCACGTCCCTGAGTGTACCGTGTGGTGCTCACCCATATGGCCGGTGACTCGGGGCCTTCTAATGGCTTCCGCTCCACGGTGGCGGTGCTGGTCCCACGCGTGTGACCGTGCCTTCGGGTTTCTGGGCCAGAGGACCTGCAATCCCCTGCCGGTCGGTTTCTGCTGCTGGATAGGAGTTAGTCCTTGCAGCCTCGGACTCCGGGTCCGGTGATAACTTCTCAGTCAGGGCGAGCTCTGCAGCTGCCAGCCCCTGACTCCTTGTAGCACTGCTCCCACAGAGCTCCTGTTGTTTCTTCCTATAGCTGCTTTTCTTTCTCTACTTCTTCTCTACTCACTAACCCTGCCTCAGCCCCAGGTTTATATAGGGGAAGTCCTTCCCCTCCCAGGACTGGGCAGGAGGTGTGGCATGCATAGGATTCCTGACCAAGAGACCTCCCACCTGCTCTCAGACATAACATTGCTGTTACTGTGGAAACCAGACCCCTGGGGTGCCACACAAGCAAACAGGTCATAGGTGAGGATGTTACCTTTAGTAGCCATTCAAACCCATTTGTGTCAAATTCTGTGCATGTTATCAGGCCAAAATCACCAGGGTATGTGAACTTTTTGATCAGGATTATTTGGATGTTTTTGGTTGTCATTAGTGATGAGCGAGCACTAAAATGCTCGAGTACTCGTTGCTCGGGTCGAGCAAATTGAAATACTCGGGTGCTCAACCCGAGCAATGAGCCCAATATAAGTCTAGGGGAAACTTGAGCATTTTTCAGGTGGCTCCCCACGGCGGTCTGCAGAGGGTCTAAAAATTGCCCAAATCGATGGGAACTGTGCTCAAATGACATGGGAACAGCATGGGGAAGACCCCTGAAAGCATCTCTGACTCCCAGATCACTGCTGTCAACAACGTCGTCAGAGTATTACGCCACTTTTACGGCGTAAGGAACATCCTTTCCAGGGTGATGACTTGTATATAAGGCAAAATAAATAAACAAAAACAAAAATACTCCTACACACGTAGCATTTTTGACACGTTTTTGCACTTTTGCATTGCTTTCAACCAAGACAAATGCATTCACCAGGAAATGTCATTTTAACATTTTACAACCATATCTGGCCATGTGGTGTGTGACACATCATCAGACACATGCATACAGTGCTGAAAAGACATGGGAACAGCAAGGGGAAGACCTCTGGAAACATCTCTGACTCCCAGGTCACTGCCTAAATGTGTGCCCATCATAAGTGATCCTTGGCACATGCGAAGGTGCCTCCCGCCATGCACCCGTCGTTGCAGACTTGCAACAATCACCGTCCACGTCCTTGTCCCACTGCAGTGTTCAGTTGTCCCTACCCCATTCCTTGGAATGCAAGCACAAGAATGCCGGCAGCCACCCACCCACAGGCTGCAATACTATACTGCCAAATTTTTGACAGCTGCTTGCACTTGAAATGTGGCCTATTAGGCTCGTGGAGGCGGAAGCTTTTCTTAACCTCATGCCGGCGACGGCCGGGTGTCCATACTCGGTCCCCAGCCGCCACTATATTTCCCGGTATCGCCTCCGCCTTCCACAAGCATGGGTCCCATAACATTACCCGTGCCCTCCCCAGTGCACTTACTGGGAAGGACCGCCTAACCACAAACACGTGGACAGGTGAATGTGGCCAGGGACGGTACGGAGCCAGTCCACAACTTTTTTTGCTAAGAGTTGTATTTAGCTCGGTGAAAGGACTGGCATAGAGGGATACCGTATCTACCCTGCGTGTCATTTCTCCCAGAAAATCGTGTAATTGAGCTTGTTGCAGAAGCAATGGCAGCCCATCCAACATCAACTCGCACTTGTCAATGGTGCTTTGACACACACACATCTTTCTTTGCGCATTTAATTTCTTGAATACAGAGTTGGAAAATGGCCTGATCCGTAATGCGTTTTGAGAAATAACATGCATAAGCATGGCCGATCCGCATTAAAAAAGTAGCCATAGAGTGTCCAGGAACCTTCCCCCACACTTTTCTTAGCCAGGGCTGCTTTTCGGCAGGGTTGGACGGGCCCACCAGAGAACCGGAGACTCCTCCGGCGGGCCCTGGCTTCTCCTTTAGGAGAGTTCATAGTGCCGAGGTGAGGCCATGATGATGATAGAGGCCATCATCTGCTTAGTTTTCTGTTACTTGGAATGCAATTGCAAGTATGCAGCCAGCCACCCACCCACCCACAGGCCGCAATACTAAACTGACAGATTTCTGAGCAGCTCTTTGCACTTGAAATATGGCCTTTTAAGCTTGTGGAGGTGGAAGCTTTTCACAACCTCATGCAGGCGGCGGCCGGGTGTCCATACTCGGTCCCCAGCCGCCAGCATTTTTCCCGGTATTGCCTTCGCCTTCCACAAGCACGGGTCCCATAACATTACCCATGCCCTACCCAGTGCACTTACTAAGAAGGACTGCCTAACCACAAACACGTGGACAGGTGAATGTGGCCAGGGACGGTACGGAGCCAGTCCACAACTTTTTTTGATAAGAGTTGTATTTAGCTCAGTGAAAGGACTGGCATAGAGGGAAACCGTATCTACCCTGCGTGTCATTTCTCCCAGGAAGTCCTCTAAAGCTGCTTGCACTTGAAATGTGGCCTGAACATTACTGCTGGTACGTTTCTGTGGGAATTTTCTTGCCTCCTACCAGCCTGGAATATTTCCAGCAAACTATGGTACAACACCATGGTATTAGCACTGCCCCCAGTACCAGTAGCGAAGCCATCCTCAATTTCCTTCTCTGGAATTTTATTTGGTAGACTGAGTGGCTGCCCAAATACATTTTCTCACAAAGGAGCTGATGATAGAGTGGCAGTAGGTTCAAGTTTCTCCAGCCTGTTAGATATTAGAAGGTGAACGGCAGCACATTGGATCAGTGGTTAGCACTGAAGTCTTGCAGCACTGGGATCCTGGGTTCAAATCCCAGCAAGGACAACATCTGCAAGAAATTTGTATGTTCTCCCCATGTTTGCGTGTGTTTCCTCCTCAGTAAAAATAGAGTGTCCTGGAATCTTCCCACACACTTTTCTTAGCCGGGACTGCTTCTCGGCAGGGTTGGACAGTCCCACCAGAGAATTCTCTGGTGTGCCTTGGCTTCTACCGCAGGAGAGTTCATGATAGCGCTAACTTTGCAGCTGCTATAGGGGCTCTTGAGCGGGTGAGAAAGGTTAGCCCTCAGAAACAAATCCTCTGGTGGGCACAATGTTTTTCAATCTGAAACAGCTTCTCAGTGAGAGTTGTATTTCACCACAGCCATATTCTTTAGCTCTGTGAAAGGACTGGCATAGAGGGAAACCTTATCTACCCCGGTTGTCATTTCTCCGTCACCAGGTTCCGCCCATTGTAACACACGACCATGCCTGGCTGTATGTTCAGCGGTGAGAGCCACAGATCAAGCTGCTGTGTTACAGCTTTCAACAACTATGCAGCGCTGGGCGGTTTGTCAATTAAGCATTAAGCATGTTATCTTCAGCACAGCCTGTTGCTGTTTGGCCAAGGCAGTGCTGCAGTGCTGTCAGCTTGTGACTGATGTGGTCATTTCGGAGATGGAGGAGGAGGTGCATGAGCTGAACAATGTGATTACATTGAGGTTAAATTGGTGATGCTGTTTTTTATACTAAAGGAAGATCCTATTGTTATGTTTTTTTATGTTATTTTTTATGACAAATGCATTCACCGGGAAATGTCATTTTAACATTTTACAACCTCATCTGGCAATGTGGTGTCATCAGACACATCCTGTTTTATTTATGATGGAGGGACTCTGAAAGTCATAAAGCCTATTTTTATAGGGACATCAGACGGCCCTTACTATTCTTAAAAGGCCAGCAGTCGGCCCTAGCTATTGTTAGAGAGCCATCAGAGGGCTATGCTTTGTTGTTCCCATTATTAACAAGTGGGTCTCCTATACTGTTATTGCGCATCCAGTGACTGCAAGGGTTGTCAAAAATTTGGACGCAACCTAATACCCCTTTGAAGAGACATAGAGGAGGGTCTCAGTAAAAAAAATGTTCCCATTATAAAGGAGCGGGTCTTCTATAGTGGTAATGCCCATGCTGTGACTGCAAGGGTGGCCAAAATTTTTGAAAAAAAACACTAACAATTTAAAGACACAAAGAGCATGGCCACAGTAACAAGGTACGACATGTTCCCGTTAGAAAGGAGAGGGTCTGCTATACAGTTATAGGGTATGCAGTGAATCCAACGGCTGACAAATTTTAGGAAAAACCCCACTAAGAATTTAAGGACACACAGAGCAGGGCCACAGTAACAAGGTACGACATGTTCCCATTAGAAAGTAGAGGGTCTGCTATACAGTTATAGGGTATGCAGTGAATCCAACGGCTGACAAATTTTAATGAAAAACCCCAATAAGAATTTAAAGACACACAGAGCAGGGCCACAGTAACAAGGTACGACATGCTCCCATTAGAAAGGACAGGGTCTGCTATACAGTTATAGGGTATGCAGTGAGTCCAACGGCTGACCAATTTTAGGAAAAAACCCACTAAGAATTTAAAGACACATAGAGCAGGGCCACAGTAACGACAAAGTCCCATTAGAAATGATAGGGTCGGCTATACTGTTATAGGGTATACAGTGAGTCCAACGGCTGACAGATTTTAGGAAAATCCCCACTAAGAATTTAAAGACACACAGAGCAGGGCCACAGTAACAAGATATGACATGTTCCCATTAGAAAGGAGAGGGTCTGCTATACAGTTATAGGGTATGCAGTGAGTCCAACGGCTGACCAAGTTTAGGAAAAAACCCACTAAGAATTTAAAGACACATAGACCAGGCCACAGTAATGACAAATTCCCATTAGAAAGGAGAGAGTCTCCCATAGTGTTGGACAATGCAGTGACTGCAAGGGCAGCCAAAAATTTGGAGGCACTTCAATGGCCCTTGGAAGAGACGTGGAGGAGCGCATCATAAAATTTTTTTACCATTAGAAAGGAGCGGGCCTCCTATACTTGTAATGCCATGCACTAAGTGTATGGGCTGACAAACATTTACTCCTGGGGGGTATACATGAACATACTGTATAAAAATTTTTTTTTACAGGCATCATAAAAATGTAGCGCCCCGAAGGCTCGGACGCTACAGGGGTATTGCACCTCTGCCAGAGGTGTGATATTCCACTCCCGGGTAAGGATGGAGTATGGACCAGGGTTCAGTTAGCTGCATACAGCACACTCACCCCATTTCCGAGGGACAGCTCAACGGTGCTCCCATTAGACAGAAATGCAGGCACGACAGACCATGTCCCTGGCTGGAGTGGGGAGGGGGTAGGAATACCCAGTGATGTAGGAGCAGATAGGGGTTGGATCCTGAGTGTAGATAGGAGCCCATTGTTTGCTGGTCACCTGGGCTCATGTTCTAGAGGGAGGTATAAAAGGTGGGCACCGTCTTAGAACAGTGTTCAGTCAGAGAGAAGAAGTGACAGAGTGGGGGCCTTGGTTGTCGAACGAAGTGTGCCCTCTGCCTCCAGCGTTTTTAGATGGGAATTTTTTAATAGTTCCGCAACAAGGGCCTTCTGGTACTGCCTCATTTTTGTACACCTGTCCGCCTCAGGAATAAGAGATATAAAGTTCTCCTTGTAGAGTGGGTCTAGAAGTGTCACCAACCAGTAATGACCTAAAATTTTGAGAATGCGAGGGTCATGGGAAAGGCAGCATAACATAAACTCAGCCATGCGTGCCAGACTACTAACAGGCAAGACTTCCGTGTCCTCACCAAGAGGATGACTGACCATGCTCTCCTCCTCCTCCTCTCTGTCCTCTGGCCATCCATGCTGAACAGACGGTATGACAGCTGTGCAGATAGCACCGTCTATAGTGCATGAAACTAGTTCCTGTCCTTCCTCCTCCTCCTCTTCCTCATTGTCACCCAATCCACGTTGGGATGAGATGAGGCTTGGCTGTGTGTAATCACCCTGTATGGTTAATTGCTCCATCTTATCGTGCTCCGCCTGCAATGCATCATCTTTGATTGTGAGCAGAGAGCGTTTCAGAAGACAGAGAAGCGGGATGGTGAGGCTAATTATGGCGTCATCGCCGCTCACCATCTTGGTGGAGTCCTCAAAGTTTTGGAGGATGGTACATATGTCTGACATCCACGTCCACTACTGAGGTCTTATGTGTGGAGTCTGAACTGAATACCGATAGCCTTTTTGATGCTGGTACTCAACAACTGCCCTCTTCTGCTCACAAATCCTTCCCAACATCTGCAATGTAGAGTTCCAACGTGTGGGGACATCACACACCAGTCTGTGAGCCAGAAGCTGCAAACGCTGCTGAAACACTGCAAGGGCGGCGGAAGCTGTAGCTGACTTTCTAAAATGGGCACACAGGCGGCATACTTTAACAAGCAGATCCGGCAGCTCCGGGTAGGATTTGAGTAACCGCTGAACCACGAGGTTAAGCACATGGGCCAGGCATGGTACGTGTGTGAGCTCGCCTCGCCTCAGAGCCACCACCAGGTTCCGGCCATTGTCACACACGATCATGCCTGGCTGTAGGTTCAGCGGTTTGAGCCACAGATCTGCCTGCTCTTTCAGAGCTGTCCATAACTCTTCAGCATTGTGTGTTTTTTCACCTAAGCATATTAGCTTCAGCACAGCCTGTTGCCGCTTGGCCGAGGCAGTGCTGCAGTGCTTCCAGCTTGTGACTGATGTGGTCATTTTGGAGATAGAGGCCGAGGAGGAGGTGGAGGCTGAGGAGCATGAGGTTCAGGAGCTGTAGACCGTGGGGGCAACCCTGAATGACCTAGGGCCTGCAATCCTTGGCGTCGGGAGGACGTGTTCCGTCCCAAGGTCCGACTGGGTCCCGGCTTCCACTATGTTAACCCAGTGTGCCATCAGCGAGATGTACCGTCCCTGCCCACAAGCACTTGTCCACGTGTCCGTGGTTAG